>NC_142928.1:161494705-161502205 GCF_046866305.1 Octopus bimaculoides
CATGGCCGCGAGACAATGACTAAAACAAGTAAAAGAAAAAGATGAAGAAAGCACTAAGAAATTATTCTGTTATTCTTGACAAGAAACACCGACTCAGGAAATGAGAGAAGGGTTGTTGCTGTTGTTGTTGTTGTTGTTGTTGTTGTTCTTCTTCTTCTTCTTCTTCTTCTTCTTCTTCTTCTTGATGAGTTGTTACTGCTGCTGCTCCTGCTCCAGGTCTCAACCCTGATGGATCAGACACATATCCAAAGTGTTGAAGTGGACCAGCCTATTATTATTATTATTATTATTATTATTATTATTATTATTATTATTATTATTATTATTATTATCATTATTATTATTTTTATCTTTATCTTTATGTTTCACAAACTGTACGATGTAACATGAAGGAAACTTGACGGCTAATTCTGACACGTGATGCAACCATATTGAGGCTGCTGCTCGTTGGTTATTGGCTAGTTACAATCTTGGAAATTGGTGAAAAATTGATCGAGTCTGCAAACAAACTGACCTATTCTGCAATGAAACAACTTCCTACTCCTTCCATCAACCCCCAACATAGAAAACCACGTAATTATTGTTTAGCACCAGATCAACCCTATTAAGCCGAATCATGACCACAAGCAATTTTGTTATGACCACTCCGTCTTTTTCCCAAGCTAATAAACAGAAGACTATATTATTCAATATGTCTTTCTTTCATTAAGACAACAGAGTGTAATCTGGTTGCAATTCTTACCGTGTCGCTTGACCGTATGTGTATAGGTTCTTTTGTTGATGTGAAGAGCGACAGCATAGGTGCATGATGGTGGACCAGGGTCTATGGAACCCATAGTCGGTCATTGAGTACGGAAGCAGGGTGTTGACTTAAGACAGTAAAGAACGTGGTCTCTATCATTTGAAGTGGTTCGTTATCGAGTTTGGAGTTTTGAAGGTGATAACAGGAGCATTGCCAAGACGAGTGGCTTTTGAAGTTATTGTTTAGCACCGTAGCACCAGATGAACTTCTGACAGAGTCAACATATCGTAACTTATCGCACTCGACAACTTTATACACATGGTGGTTTAAGAATTTGAAACTGAGAAGGTATTTGTAGTAAGTTTAGAGTGAAAAATTGAAAGAAAGAAACAACTAACCAGCCAACCAACCAACCAAACAAACAAGCAAACAAACAAGGAAGGAAGGAAGGAAGGAAGGATCTAGTTTTTTTCATTCGCAAAATATGCATTTTTTAAAAAGGAAGTAAAAAATCTGAAAATCGGCTATAATAATGTGGCATTCCAGTTTCATTGCTTTGAAGGTATGATGTTGTGGAGAAAAAAACTGGAGAAAAAAAGTTACAGAGGTTTAAAAATCGAAAAATCTGAGTATTTTTGGCCAATAGGGAGACAGAAATTTTCTGCATTTAGCGGAGCGGTGTCAACTTTAAGGTTGTACCCTGTGGAATTTATAGTTTAGCGTCTGACCTGTTCATTGTAGGTTTCTGAATAAACAGGAATACTTAATTTCATTATAGGCTTCTAGATAAACAGAAATACCCAATAAAATCAACATGTATCATCTTACTTGTTTGTCTCTTCATTGATTGTATTTTTTAATTATTTTAAAAATTATTTATATTAATATATTTGTCAGCACATATTTACTTTATGCGTATGTCACTATTATGTATACCTGTCATGTATTTGTGTACATCATTGATATATTAGTGCATGTGCATGTGTCTGAAAAGGGAGGGGCATCTGTCTCCAAAACACTAAAGTTGAGTAACGTTTTCATGCTTGGATTTGTAAACTACGATAAGAATAACACTGGTCAAAAAAGAATTTGTCCCAAGCAAAAGAATACCTGTATCTCATACGCTTTTGCATGCAGAATTCAAAAATAATGTCAAATTATCTGTATCATCCACGCTTTCTTTGTCCCATGTTATCCCGCTCAGTTCCTGTTACGTGGGCTAAATTTCAGTTAAGCTGTTGAAATGTGAAGCTAACGGTTGAAGAAATACTCCTAGTTTAAATTTTTATCAACAGAATTAACCTAGTGAAATCATAAATCCAGCTATCTGAGTTAATGAGTCCTAAAAATATTTGAAATGAAAAATATGTAAAAATACTAACACGCAGAAGCGCAGAAGAATATAATATACTAATACACAGAAAAATTAAAACACCAAAATTGAAAGCAATCTGAGCAAAATTAGTGGGGGGGGGGCTCATTTTGCAAATGAGAAAGATTAGATCCAAAAGAAAGAAAGAAAGAAAGAAAGAAAGAAAGAAAGAAAGAAAGAAGATACAAGCAGCAGAAGGGGTGGATTTGGTTTCTTCGAATGCTCGTATTTTGGTTAGGTGGATTCTGCGACAATCGATGGAATCCTCTTGACAAAGGATCGAAAGCCAGGTGCCATTTGAAAGATGACCGATGTCTTGGAGACTATACATATATTACAAAATATTTCCTGTGCAGTGTCAAAGTGTACTTCCCTTTTTAAAGATAGTAAGAAAACTTGATTGCTATTTCTAGCAGACTGATCAGCTCCCTCGTTGATTCCATTTCAGGAGTTCCGTTTAGGTCAAAGGTTCTCAACCATTTTTGTTATCTATGGACTCCTTTGATTACTATTTAATTCTGGAGGGCCCCATAACCATTTGATGTTTAAAAACTAATTTTATAGATGCTTCTTTCAAAATTCCTGTTTTGTTTTTCACACATTAACTTGTGTAGGTTGAACTATGTAATATATTAGAGAAAGAAACTTAGATGTTTCTTGCAATATACAGGGTGTCCACAAAGTCTGGGTACATGGGGATTACCACATACTTTAAGAAATTATTATTTCTTATAGTTAATTGTTTATGTTATGATTTTATTTACTTCATGTACCCACATGGGGATTACCACATACTTTAAGAAATTATTATTTCTTATATTTAATTGTTTATGTTATGATTTTATTTACTCCATGTACCCAGTCTTTGTGGACACCCTGTATACCAATACATACATCTAAAGCAAATTTTTTTCAGGGACCTTTAAAATACTATTGTGAATCCCCAATTTACAATTTTGTTACACTGACCCCTACCTATCCCAAAAATCTTATATGGACCCTCAGGGGCCATATGGACCCCAGTTGAGAACTACTGGTTTAGGTGGTGATTAGTTAGTTTCTTCGTGGAACGTGGCTTAAAAGTTAACACTAAATTGCTCCAGTAAAACTTCCATAAAGAAATCCCACGGGTGAGTGATATATAGGAGTAGGCCTCCAGGATGTAGAAACTGTATTTGCTGTCCCCGAGGAGAGAGAAAACGAGCAAGCGAGTGAGCGAGCAAGAGAGAGAGAGTGTGTGTGTGTGTGTGCGCGCGCGCGTGTAGTGGGGAGTGAGGAGAGCTTTATTGTTATTAGCTGTAAAACGGTTGCAAAACGGTTTAGCCATTAGTTTAAGGAATAATAAAATGACCCATCTTAGTGTTAATGCAAAACTTAATTTCATATACATGACATATAGCTGTCTTGTCTATCTCTTTAATTAACTGATCATATATTTTATTCTTTCCTTCCAATGTCTTCATCTTTCACTATTTAATGATATAGTATCAGTTTTAGAATATATAATAAATATTTTCTGATGTTAGTATAAAATATATTTGCAAAATTTATTCAATCAATAGTGGAATTTTTTCAACCATATTTCACTTGTTTGAAAGTATTGGGGATTTCCTATGCTGTAAGAATTTAGCAGCGTTCAATTACCTTATGTTATGTTCAAATAAGCCTAATACCTCCTTCTGAGACAACTCGTTACGAAGCTAGAACAATTTTAATGAAAATGTTTGCTTTTATTTCATTTTATCTTTTCATTTTCATTTTTATGAGTTTTCCTTTTCTTTACTAAAATCATATCAACAAACACAAAGGCTAATTTCAGTTATTGTCGTTTTAAGTTTTACATCGTTTCAGACTACACAGAAGAATGACAAAAGAGCACGCGACAATCGACCGACACATTAATACCGTTATTTGCTGCAAAGTTACAAGTGGGCTGCTGCGGATTCTACTCGAATTGTCTGACAGCGAATAACGATACAACTCTTTTGTAGGTAGACATTGGCATGACTCGGAGATTCAATAAGGTCAGTTTAACTGCCATCGTTATCATTGTCTGGCGCGCCCAGCTGTCTGGCTAAGGCTGACATCCACAGACTGTCCGTCGCTTATCGCCTCTCACACAGCCCACCATCTTGTCTGCCTAACCGACACACAGTAGTCTATAAAAGCAAATGTTAGCTGCTTCCAGACAATATGTTACCAATGAGTTTATAGATATCTACATCACCTTCTCTGAAAGCTTTCAACATTTTTATTTATTATCATTTTTTCGATCACTTTTATCAGACTTTCAGTCTTTTCCCTCCTGCTTCCTATTCCTCTATCTACCCCCACCTCTTTATTTTTCTTTCTTTCTCACTTCTTCTTCTTCTTCTTCTTCTTCTTCTTCTTCTTCTTCTTCTTCTTCTTCTTCTTCTTCTTCTTCTTCTTCTTCTTCTTCTTCTCAACACCAGTCTAAATCTATAGAGTATATCCCTTTTTATATTTAAAGCTTATATCGCATAATGTTAACCTTTGTCTTTTATTGTCTCGAAATGTTTATGATTTGGAATGCATATATATGCATATATGCAATCCTTCTTTTTTTATATATGTATGCACGTATGTATGTATGTATGTATGTATACTTATATGCATGCATGCATAGATGTATGTGTGTATTTATATGTATCTATTTATGTATGCATGCATGTATGTATCTGTGTATGTACGTGTGTGTGTACGCTCGCGCGTGTATTTGAACGTAGTATGGACGAATGATTGAGAAGTTCACTTCTTTATCACGAGATCTCGGGTTCAATCCCACTGTGCGGCATCTTGGCCATATGTCTTTTATCATAACTCCAGATTGATCCAAGCCTTTATGAGTGAAATTGAGTAAATAGAAACTGTAATGGGTATTCGTAATGAGTAGATAGAAACTGTATTGGGTATTCGTAATGAGTAGATAGAAACTGTAATGGGTATTCGTAATTCGTAATTCGTAATTTAAAACTTCCACCTTATTACACTCTGTGCCACGCTGATTCTGTCTGAGAATTACGTTTAGCGGACGAAGTATCTCAAGGATGCCCACTCACTTACGCGATAACTAAATGAGCAGCTATTTCACTTGTTTGAGTAACTGAATTTTCATTGTCGAAACCGACGGAAAATGCCCACCCCACGCATGTGTGTGTGTGTGTGTGTGTGTGTGTGTGTGTGTGTGTGTGTGTGTGTGTGTGTGTGTGTGTGTGTGTGTACACAATCCGATAGATGGCTTACCAAGCCGAAATTTCAAAGTCACTGTCAATACTATTCTTGTTAACAAATAATAAATTCGTACTTTACAAAATGAATGAATGAAAGAAAGAAAGAAAGAAAGAAAGGAGAAAAATAAAAACAAAGTATTTCTCCATTACCTTAGAGACGTTAGGAAGGCAATAAGATGATAATTGGCTGGGTCGGTGGGGTTGTCTTTCTTTGCAAAAGATCACACTGAAGCTTGTTTCCAAATGTCAAAGTATATCCCCGTAGTGAATGAGAGATTTAAGAGCTTTGTGAGTATAGGGGCAAGATGTAGGGCGCACTGGTTAAATGTAATGGCAGGGACATTGTCAGGGCCGATCGCCTTACTTGTTTGAAGCAAATAGAGGTATTTCCGGGCTTGGCATGTGTGTAAGCAAGGTAAGGAGCCAATTAAGGTAAAAGGGGAAAACTTAGGGTTGGGGGTTGGCAAAAGGTATGTAGTGGGAAGTTAAATGCAAAGCGGACAGAGGTAAAAACTTTAGCCATCGAGGTTCCTGGTTCCTGTTTAGAATAAAAGGAAATGAGGACTCCGCGAAGTTGGTGGAGATCCTTTTGGCAATGCGCCAAAAGTATCGGCTACAGTTTGAGGAGACGGACAACTTTAGGGCCGTATGATGTATGAAGATATCTTTTGCGAACCGGAGTCTTACAAGAATTACGTTACATTGTGAATCCCACCAAATACTGGCGAATGAGATACTTTTAACGTTATTGGATTTGTTTTCCCACATTTTATTTAATAACGAATGTATTAAATAAAAGGTAAACAGCATTATTTTAATTATTGCTGCTAAGTCTGCATTCAATAAATTAATCCCAGTTTGGCAGAGCTCTGCAAACACCAGTGGATATATTATCATCGTTCATAGCACACTAAGAATTACCGTTCTTAGGGGTCTAAGAATAATGAATTCGGTGTCTGCTGCAGATGAGGTGTAAGACTCCGAACACGTGTTTTGCAGTCCAATTACATCACAAGTAGCCCAGCTCAGGGTTTCCATACACGCTGTGTATGAGAATTTCTCTTTCAAGACAGTTACCACAGTGAATGTCTGCATATATTTCAAAGTGCACGAACGTGTTAAACATAAACGTATGCAACTTTCTGTGCTTTAATCATCGCTGCTTAGAATACCATTAATCACACACACACACACACACACACACACACACACACACACACACACACACACACACACACACACACACACACACTACATGATATAAACAAACTTTTGTTATACTACATATATGTACATACACATACCTATATGTATGCACTTGTATGTATATGTATGTACATACATACATACATACATACATACATACATACATACATACATACATACATACATATATATATATATATATATATATATATATATATATATATATATATATATATATATATATATATATATATATATATAAAGAGAAAGAGTGGGGGAGAGAGTGCACAACAGCCAAAACAAACGGAATATACATGTAGTGTAGAAGGTTGTAGGGTTTTCCCTTATCGAAGTTCGATAAGCTGAAAAAAGCAACTAGTGCTGCTATGAATGCGAATAAAAGTTTATATACATATCAGCTTAATTTTATTCGTCCTTAGTCGAAAGACATCTGTTGTTTTGTCCCGTTATTATTCCTACTGTATTTGTGTAACAGTGTTCGTTTTTTTTCTTCCCGTCCATGTTTTTGTATACATTCGCTGCTTTCTTCCAAGTAATCTAATGCTCTTAGCTTAGTTTTTCCTTGGGGCTGGCCAGATTGGAGCAATATCGAGAATAACCAGCCGAAATTGCAAAGATAATCTGGATCTCGACTGAAGAGAGAAAACTCCGAATGACCTGTCTGTGTTTTCTTTGTATCGTCTATCTGTATGTTTTGTCCCTTTTTTGTATCAACGAACTGTCTGGATGTTTTGCGTTCTCGTCCCATTCTGTATTATATATATATATATATATACATTGTGATTCAAAAGTCATCATACATAGGAAAACTTTATTTTTTTAAATAAGAAACAGTTAAATAAAAAAATCTGATTCTTATAAAATAATAAATCGTTCTTATGTATGGCGATTTTTGAATCACCCTGTAT
>NC_142928.1:161507205-161539705 GCF_046866305.1 Octopus bimaculoides
AGTGGGACTGAACCTGGAACCATATAGTTGGGAAATAAATCTCTTATGACACCAAGAAAGTATAGGTGATCTTATAATGAAGAAACACATTTTAAAAGCCAGTAACTGGGGCTAGAACAGGCAAATTTAGGCGCAAGTATGGCTGTGTACTTAAGACACTCACTTTGCAACCATGTGGTTTCGGGTTCAGTACCATTGCGGCGCTTTGGGCAAGTGTCTTCCACTATATCCCTGGGCCGATCAATGACTTGTGAGTGACTTTGGTAGACGGAAACTGTATGGAAGCTAGTCGTATATGTGTGTGCATCTTTGTCTTTGTGTTTCTCCACCGCAACCCTTTTAGTTTATTTACATCCCTGTAAATTAGCAGTTAAGTAAAAAGTGACCCATAGAATAAGCACCAGGTTTTTAAATGAATAAATAAATACTGGGGGTCTATTTGTTCGACTAAAACCCTTCAAAGCTACGACCCAGTATGTCTGCAGACCAATGAATGAAGCACGTAAAAAAAATGGAAAGGTACAAATAAAATATGTTCCATCATTATAGATGGACATGTGAAGGGTAATTAGGTTACTCATTCTCGAGTCTAGACTAACCAATCATAAGGCTGGAACTTATCTTCATGATTTCAACTACGTTAAATAGAAGTGAGTTAAATGCCCTATGACTTATTAACTTCCTAACATCCAATGGTGCAATTGTTGTGTCTCCAAAAGATAAATATTCAAAGATCAGAAATTCATTTCTTACAGCCTAAGGTTTTACTCCTTTAGTTATTTTCAATATCCTTGCAAGCCTTACTCTTTCTTTTCCTTCCTTCCTTCCCTTTTCTCTTTCTTTCTTTTTACAGAGGCACAACACTCTAAACTAAAAGAAAACGAACGAAACTGTATAATATTTGGTACAAGTATTCTTATATGAAGCATTGGAAATATCTTGTACATTTTATTTTACTAAATGTGTATTTGGATCACTTCACGTATGATATTAGGTTGTTTTAAGTTCATGCACTTTACAACGGGGCCTCAGACAAGATCTCGAATTTATCTTGTTTGAATTTATCTCTACATTTTGTCGCCGACCATCCAATTATGCACTGCAGCCTATTATTGTTGGATATTGTTTCTCTGTTGATCAATTGCTATGGAAGTTTCCGCACTGACAAGAGAAGTAAATTGAAACGTTTGAATTGTATTATCTAGATAATTGTATTTTGCCTTAAGAAACAATCATTTTCTTTGTTCTTACAAAGTTTCTAGCCTAGTAAAATGTTAAACAGATATATTTTAAATCTGAAACTAAACACTCAATCGTCTGGCCTCTAGAAAAACCATCGTATCAAGAGCAAAAGATTTGCTAAGAAGCAAATATCAATTTTCTACAAAATAGTTTTTAACAAGTAGGATATTTGACAAAATTGTCATTATATCTTCCAAAGTTCTATTCTATTTACTTCCAAACGTATGAATTATTTCAGTCCATATGTAGATAACGTTATTCAGTTAAGGAAATTTAGCAGCAAACTGAGCAGAGGACATAGTTTCCAGTTTCGTTCGTAGCTATTTCAGTTTACTTTAAAAACAAAAAAAAAAAAAGCCTTCCTCTGAAGTCAGAAGCGATAATATCCCAATCATACATTGTTTTATTGATCACCTATAGTCGAACATAAATTTCGAATATTTAATGTTTTACTATATTTTATCACTTCGAGCAAAATAGCTTACTTTTGTTCATAAATGTGAATGTCTAACACATTTTTCCTAGTTCTTTCATTATAATACATATTTGAATGGATCAGTTCACATGGTGATTTCAAATGTTGGCACAAATCCAGCATTTTCGGAGAGGGGATAAGTTGATTACATCGATCCCAACTGGTACTTATTTTATCGACCACGGTGAAATTTGAACTCAGAACGTAAAGACGGACGAAATGTGGCTAAGCATTTTACCTGGCGTAATAACGATTCTGCCAGTTTGCTTCCTTTGGATCAATTCACTTATTGTTTTCAAATTTTGGCACAAGGCCAGCAATTTCTGGAGAGTGGGTTAATCGATTACATCGACCCCAGTGCACAAGTGGTACTTATTTTCGACCCCGAAACGATGAAGGGCAAAGTCGACCTCGGCGGAAATTGAACTCAGAACATAAGACGGACGAAATGCCGCTAAGTATTTTACCCGGTGTGCTAACGATTTTGCCAGCTTGCCTATTTCTTTGGATCAGTTCACAAATTCTTTCCTACTCTAGGCAAAAGGCCCGAAATTTTTGGGGAGGGGGGGGGGGCAGTCGACTAGGTCGACGCCAGTACGCAACTAGTACTTAATTTATCGACCCCGAAAGGATGAAAGGCAAAGTCGACTTCGGCGGAATTTGAACTCAGTACATAAAGACAGATTAAATACCTATTTCGTTATTGCCCACAAGGGGCTAAACAGAGAGGGAACAAACAAGAACAGACGAACGGATTAAGTCGATTACATCGACCCCAGTGCGTAACTGGTACTTAATTTATCGACCCCGAAAGGATGAAAGGCAAAGTCGACCTCGGCGGAATTTGAACTCAGAACGTAACGGCAGACGAAATACCGCTAAGCATTTCGCCCGGCGTGCTAACGTTTCTGCCAGCTCGCCGCCTTGATCAGTTCACAAATTACGAAACAATTTTATGAATGGTGTACCCCTCACAAACCGTCATTATCGGGTTCTATAATTTTGATTAAGAAATTACAAGAACAGAGAAAATTACACTGACGGAAAAAATTGCTGAAGTGAATGCTTTATGACAAGCAGTTGTTACAGTCTAAGTTGGATGGAGTTCAGATGTCAACCATGTCAGCGTTGACATCCATTTCACGTTTGTTTCTTTCAGATAAAGAGGTTAGATGTAAGCTGGGATGGTAGATTCCATCGACTTCATGTCTCGCTTCATAAAAATTTCTTTCTTACCAATTCAATGAAACCACACACACGCACACACACACACACACACACACACACACACACACACACACACAGAAAAAGCGAAATTGTATAGTATGATAGATAAGACTGTCGAAACTCCTTGCTAAAGGTGTGCGTATCTGTGTGTGTGTGCATGCGTATGCGTGTGTGCGTGAGTATATATATATATATATATATATATATATATATATATATATATATTATATACACGTGTATTTATATATATATATATATATATATATATATATATATATATATATATATATATATATACTTATGTACGTATATATGTATGTATGTGTATACATACATCCACACATACATGCACACATATGCATGCGTGTTTGTATGTATATATATATATATGAGTGTGTAAGTATGTATGTATGTATGTATGTACTAATCGAAACGTAATTTTGAGTGAAACATTTCCCAACTCCTAAATCCATGGGATCGATCGTTCGTTGATAGATCTTTCTGCTCACAAAAAGCCAATAAATTGATTCAATTTATCGCAATAGTATGTGGGATAAATAAATATCTATCCTTATTTTATTAAGGCTAACTACAACCTTCTAAAGAAAACTTTTTTTGCTGCAGAAACCAAGTCGATATGTCAATATTCCCACCTTGTCAATTGATAACCTAACAGATTGTACAAAAGTGTACAAGACATAAAATGGAATCGACAAGGAAACTGAGATCTTGGATGTATTAAAAGTTGATTTCTCATTTACCGATGTACATTGATAACAGTAAAACATGATGATGTGGTATTCATGCATTTCTCAATTCTTAAATGTTATATTTAACTTCAGCTGAAAACAAAAATTAGCACAATTTCTAAATTCTTGTAACCAGTAGCAACTGTTCAACTCTCTCACGTTCTGTCTTGAAGAAACTTTTTAACTTCATCTCACGCTCGGTCACTTCAATATCCACAACTTCTTTTCTGAATCCCTACCTTCTTCATACTGATATGGCTTGCTCGAACATCGAATCATTTACTATTCTGAACTGTCTCAAAAGACTAGCCTCATCTACTTGACACACTATACACGTTCTCTCAGCCTGTTTCTTATATCCAAACTCAATTTTACCCAGCAATTATAGTTTATATTTCTTTTGTCTAATCAACGCAGACATCTTATTCTTGGATCCTCTAGTACGCCGAATATGACTACTACTCGAAGATTCCCAGTTCTACGTTGACTACCCTTAACCGTACACGAGCTTTACTTTTGGTCCATCCGAAATCGTTAAGCAGGTGACTGAAGCTATTCATCCGCTGATATACCTCTACATTCTTCACACAATCAAACCTTAAACTCAAAACCCCTAAATGGATCGTTCAGGGTAGCACAGCAACAATACTTTTACAGCACCTAAAGACACCCACTACCAACAGAAGGACATTTACATATAAATGTAACGTTTTTAAGATACCATAAGGTGTACTTAAATAGCATAACTCCTTCGTATACTGCAAAACTTGCAAGCTACTTTTCTTTCCGAATAGCAACTGAATATTCCGGTGTCTTTCTAAGATGGACTGAATCAAATGTATAAATACGTGAGATGAATCATAGTGAATACGATCGTAACTTTTTAAACTCATAGCTTAATTTGCAATGACGAGACACACTCACACTGATGTTTTATTTTTCGCAAAATAAATTCGTCTTTTGGATAGTTGAATAAATAACTTCTCTTTTTACATGACATTTGTCATCACATTTTATCAAAGCTTGTGAACATCAAACTTTATTTATATCTCGCATACTCTTCCATCTGTATTCCTTATCACACACACACACATACACACACACACACACGCACACACACACACACACACACACACACACACACACACATCTACACACAACACACATTCCTACGCAGATGTTATCATCCTTTACTTTTTAACTTTACGCATACAGGCGTAAACCACCCGTAACCGAAAAGCTTTACGACATACATGTACTATCTCCTTGAAAAGTGACCCCATAAGTATCTTCAAACGGAAATAAGACAAGCTCATCTATTCTATAAAAGACGCGTTAACTACACTTACCACCAAAATTGCCTGACACTATCATCTCTCTTCATTTAAAACAACAAAACTAAACCAATCAAAATCTCTGCAGTCTCTAATGATTTCTCTTTGGGACCTCACATTGCAAAGATTCTAAGATTCCCCTTTAGTATTAATTGCCGATATTCTACAGAACCCATGTTTGTAGTCTTTGCAATGTGACGTCTCAATGAGCAATCACTAGAGATTGTAGAGCTTAACATTTGTAGAGAAGGCGCGTGGCCTAGTATTTAGGGTGTTGCATTCACGATCTTGCGTTCGTAATTTTGATTCCTAGACCGGGCAATGCGCTGTGTTCTTGAGCAAAACACTTCATTTCACGCTACTCTACGATCAAGTCACTATCTGACGTGTGGTACACCGTGCACCTACACAGGCAATGTCGATTGGATGAAGAGAGTGACCACAAAATTTTGATCGTTTTGACCACTATAAACAAATCATATGTGCAGGTTGTTCAGCAAGAATTTATGGGATCACCATCTGTCGTTTACAACAGAAGAGTTCACCACACAAACACACACAGACAACACATGCACGCGCGTGTGTATTTACGCAGTTCGTACATTTTCAAAGTAGGAAAAAATCCATATCATAGGTTATTAAACAACTTCATAAACTGCCAGATATCGAACTTTATGTTGCAATGATTATCCAGGGATTATGAAATAGAAGGAAAACACTCATTTAGTTAAACTTAATGGGAGTGGTAAGAGATTTCGGTAAACAGCCAATCACGCGCCTTCTCCATAGATTACTCGACAAACATAGAAGGGATTGTAGACTCCCGAATATCAATTCGTTGTCGACATCGATTTATTTATGGTACGGTGCATATTCAAGTGTTTATATATAGGCAGCCTGTCGTCTTATTCTTTCCAAAAGGGTTTTTTTCCAACCCAATATTTACATTCTATTAATTTTAGCTTTAAGTAAGGCAGCAAGCTGGCGGAATCGTTAGCGCACCGGACGAAATGCTTAACGGTATTTCGTACGTTCTGAGTTCAAATTCCACCGAGGTCGACTTTACCTCTCATGTTTTTGGGGTCGATAAAATAAGTAAGTACCCGTTAAACATTGGGGTTGATGTAATCGACTCATCCCTCCCTCAAAATTGCTGCCCTTGTGGCAAAATTTGAAACCATTATTTTTAGCTTTAAGGCGGCAAGCTGGTAGGATTGTTAGCACGCTGGGCGAAATGCTAAGCGACAATTCATCTGTCTTTACGTTCTGAGTTCAAATTCCGCCGAAGTTGACTTTGTCTTTCATCTTTCCGGGTTCGATGAAATAAGTACCAGTTGAACACTGGAATCGATGTAATCAATTTAGCCACTGCCCTTGGAATTGCTGGCTTTGCGTGAAAATTTGAAATCATTATTTATTGGTTTATGTGATGTGCTTAAGTAACCAATATTCCAAAAAAGAATTATTTCACGTTCTTTCGAAAGTTTCAAAAGTCTGAAGTCATATGTATGAGTGTATATGAATGCGCGCGCACGCGACAATTTTCTGCTATGTACGCAAACAACTTGGATCGTATTTATCAAGAGGATATTTGCCTCTTTTGTAGATTTACTTTCCCAACATAAATACACTATTTCTCTCCGTTCCCAATACCGTTACCACAACGTCTTCTGTTTCCATGAAATAGCAAGTTGGATACAGTTTTTTTCATTCGGTGGTGTATATCAATTATTATTCTGAAACTATTTAAAATTCCTTCTTATAAAGTAAATGATAATGAATACGATGGATTTTAGTTGTGGTATTTACTTTTCCTTCCGTGTCTTATTGACCGACAACTATTATATTATTATAGGAAAAAATATCGTGATTATAATGTACTTTGACATATTTTCGCAGTACCTAAATCTTGATTAAAAGTTGTACTTCAAAGCCTGAGAACTATTGTTTTAGGTAACTGCTGTTGACACAGCCTCTGTTAATAAGTTATACTCACAAAATTTAGCTGTTACTTGGTTGATTTCAACATTTTTAAATGTATGTCACTAGAATGTGTTCACCCAATGTCGGTTTTAACTTTATTACAACTCTTTGCCTTCTCTGACCAAAATCTGCTGCAGTCACCCCTAACTTTCATCATTTCGGAATTGATGAAATAAAGTAACTGAGTCAATTTAATCGACTATGTTCATATCCTCCAAATTTGAAGCCTCGTATGTACAGAGCTATATGAAATGAAACCACAAGCAAACTATAAATTAGAATTAATTGTTGAGCCAACTTATAACCAAGGCCGTCTTAGCAGCATTATAGGATTGTGGGTAAATCAGAGTACTGGGGCTTTATGGTATTTATTCATTGCTAACGTGCCACAATTAAAATTAGACCCCTAAACTCGTGAGGCTCTGGGAAACTGCCCAGTGTGCCAATGTTTTAAGACGGCATAACCTATAACTATTGTTCTGATATTCCGACTCACTTGCTCATACATTCTATCAGAACGATTGATTAAAGTTACTCCCTGTTTGAATCCCGAGGTTGGAACCAAGTTTGGAAAGTGCTATTTTAAAAAATAGCATAAATGAATTCTTATATTAAAAACATATAATATAACCCTGAAATTTATAGTAAAGCAAAAATACTAATAATTGTATCATATCTGGCAAACAAAATACGTGTATATAATGCAATGAAACGCCGAAAAGTTATATTAATCAAAATACTGTTTGCGACATATATCGCTTGCGACAACCATCATTTTTTGTGTCACAAACTACAAAATTTTGCACGATGCTCAAAGACATGAAAATTTCTTCTTACTTTCAAATAATTCATGTTGTGAAAAGTTATCACGCGATAAATCTTTCAGAAATGTAAAGTATTAAAGGATTTTAAGTGATTCAAATGAAATGGATCAAATATTTAACATTTTAAAATTAATTTGATGAGTTTTATTCTACATAGAATGAATAAGTTCAATTTTATGTATGCTACAAAGGCAGTGAGCTGTCAGAATCGTTAGCATGCCGGATAAAATGCTTAGCGGCATTTCGTTCGTCTTTATGTTCTGAGTTCAAATGCCGTCGAGGTCAACTTTGCCTTTCATCTTTTTGAAATCGATAAAATAACTACCAGTTGATCACCGGGAACGGTGTAATCGACTTACTCCATCCTCCGAAGTTGCTGGCCTTGTGCCATTATTTGAAGTTAATATTATGTATGCTGCATAATTTATTAGTTGTTTAAATGGTAAAATATTCGTCTGCTACTTATGCTTGCTTATTCAACGATTTCTCGACGTTCAAGTCAGCTGCAGAATATGAAACGAATATCCTTCATGATTTTCCTACTCTGGACACAAGGCCTCACATTTAGCATACGAGGAACGACCGGTTAAACGGAGTCTTTAACTTGACTATACTTATTTTATCTACACTGCAAAAATGAATAATTATCCAAGCCATCTCATGCCGTTCATGAACTCAGCACCAAGAGATATCTATCGCTCCCAGCCGCTTCTGTTGTCCTTCGCATTTCGAATGTGAAGAAACCACAAAATTTTGAACGTAATCAGATGAAGTGTCAAAACTATTGCTGTTTTTAAATACAGATCAATAGACAAATGACTATCCGTTTCTTTTATATTATCCAGACAAGTATATGTGTCTTTTTTTAGCAGTTTGACTCGAGGGAGGTTTGGTAGTTACTTCTTGTAGATTGCGCGACCGCGTAGAGTTTTCTCATTGGCTCAACGCTGGTATGGTTTTCTAAGCAGGCGTACTTATATAAAAATGAGTTTTTATTTTTGCGAGAATGTGGTAATATGTATAGCTATTTTTAAATCTTGAAGTACATTTCTTTCGGCAATCAGAAATTTGCTATTCTGTTTTCTAACTCCCATGTTTATATAATGAAACACTGCGAATTTATACAAGCAATACGTTAAAAACAAATTGAAAAGTAGCATTTGAGAACATTAGATAAACAGAAATCTAATTGCGACACGACTAAATTGCAATCTTCTTTTTTTTTTTTTCTTGTGAATTTCTCAACAAATTTTCATTGAATTATTTTTCTTTTTAGCTTCTTCCCATGAATCTGCAGTAAAATGAAACACAAACGTTGTCTTGATTGTCACATTTACTGTTTCAAATTTAGATTATTTTTATTTTTTAGCGTTACACTCTAAGATGAAGGACATTTCCCATTATCCATGGGGAGGCCATTGGATAAGAGTGTCAGCTGTCAGCAATACACCATTGGGATGGTAGAGATTGCTTGACAGCTGTCAGTTTAGATTGTCACCTCCGAGCTTAAGCTCCTCCATATGTAAACATTTATTATTCCCAGTCTACTGGAAATTCAGTTGAAGAACCAGAAATAGGTTGTAAAATTGATCAGATTTCTGCTAATCTTCTTATATTTATCTTTGGTATAAGACTATTTCTCATATATTTGTTAGAGCATTGTGACTCAATGTAGCCAGATTGTGATTAAAGACATAATACAAAGAATTAATCAAAGTATATATTAGCACTTGGTAAAGCTATGTAGTAACGTTTAAATAACAAAGCTATCCTTCAATGCCAAGATATTTTCATTTAATTGATTTACCTTTTATTATATTTTCAACGAAGGCGAAGAGTTGGCAGAATCGAGTAATCGACTAACCCCCACCCGCAACATTTCAGACCTTGTGCCTATATTAGAAAGAATTTTTATTTTTAACTATCTTCCCAACAACCCAAACTCGACTGACCCTACCAAGAAGACTTAATAGAACTTACTCTTCTTAGTATGGATTTTATATATTTATTTACTTTTATCCCACCTCTAATTTCTTTTTAATTACTGTTTTGATAGATTTCGAAATTCTGTTTTGAATATCAGTAATTAAGAATCTGCAAAAAACTAATAATAATCTTTTAGTTTTTGGTACAAGGCCTGAAATTTGGTAGGAGGGATGTAGTTGATGACATTGAGCCCAATGTTTAATTGGTATTTATTTTATTGACTCCGAAAAGATGAAAGGCAAATTCGACTTTGGTGGAATTTGAACTCAAAACATAAAGACGGACAAAATGCCACTATGCATTTTGCTGGCGTGTTAACGATTCTGTCAGCTTGCCGCATATATATATATATATATATATATATATATATATATATATATATATATATATATATATATATATATATATATATATATATGTGTGTGTGTGTGTGTGTGTGTGTGTGTGTGTGCGTGTGTGTGTGTGTGTGTGTGCGTGCACGTGCGTGTGTGTGTGTGTGTGCGTGCACGTGCGTGTGTGTGTGTGTGTGTGTGTGTGTAACTTAGCGGCTCGACAAAAAACAACGATAGAATAAGTACTAGGCTTATAAAGAATAGGTCCTGGGGTCGATTAGTTCGACTAAAGGCGGTGCTCCAGCATAGCCGCAGTCAAATGACTGAAACAAGTAAAAGAATAAAAGAATATATATATATATATATATATATATATATATATATATATATATATATATATATATATATATATATATATATACGTATCTATGTATCTATAATTAATACAATATCAAATTACAGAAAATACAGAACGGTTATATAAATATATCTCATACGATAGACGATGAGATAGCAAAAGAAAAATCAAATACATACAAAAAAACAAAAATAAGTAAAATAAAAATAAATATGTGTATTTTACTCCGGATAGAAAAATTTCTTCAGGTAGACATAGGCATATAAATATATACATCAGTGTAATAAGCAGGTAATGGAGAGAACATTTTGTTGAAAATTATTGAGGTTTTAACGTAGAGATTAGAGATTATTGTAAACTGTTGAAATGTCGTGATTTTAAAATAGCCTCGTTCTGATTATGGAAGTTAACATTGAAAGTGCTTAATCTAAAGTTAAAACAAATAGGGGTTATCATAATATATTCTTTCTCTCCTTAAATCAATTTTATACACATATAGGTACATGTAAGCATATGCATATATAGATGTGTGTGTGTGTGTGTGTGTGCGTGTAATAACGTATAGTTCGTCAGCGAAAACACATCGACGCTTCAAGTTCTGAAGTCATCAGTCGATAAAATTCATGCAGTTACTAAAGTATCTACAACATATACGCTGCCAACACGTGAAATTTCTAGTACTGTTTTCTGGAACAAGTTGTAAGGGGCACAGCTCATTATATGAGAATATTATATCGCGGTGGGTTACTTTCTATGGTTAACTGAAATACAGTACAGGGAATTTCAAGCATTTTCATTCGGTGTAGCCCTTCTGGTGTTGGCGTACTCCATGTGAAGAAATATAGCGTGAAATGATTGGACACCAGAGAACAGACATTAGACGAGTTATTTGTTATTAATCTAATTTAAAGATTTCAAATCTTGACCTTCATCCTTTTGGGATCGGTAAAATAAAGTCCCAGTCAAATAATAAGATTGATATAGTCGCCTGTTCTCTTCTCTAAAATTTCCGGCCTTGTATTTTTTTTTTAATACAATGCTGAGCTTTTAATGCCAAGGTTCAGCTTGACCCTTCCTTACTATAGCTCAACTCTAGATAAAGTGTCAGAGAGGTACACTTACATATCATTCTCAGTTAAGAGACTTGCACGAAATTTTTTTTTTGTGTGTTTTTTTTTGGGGGGGGGGGCTAAGATATTGCTGAATACCTTTCTTCAGCACGATAAATGTATGTGTACAATAAAATTTATGACCACACATTTTCTAGATGCACAAACTGCATTAGTTGGTTGTGATAAGTTCAAAATTTCAGTGTTGTTTACAAACCTCAAGTGCCCCCGCAATTTCTTTAGTGTGCCCCTAAAGATATGTGTACTCTACTTTGAGAAACCTTGATTTGGTAATTGTATATATTTATATAACAACAACATATGCAAACAAACTTTATTTTGTTTTTAGAAGCGTTGAATGTATATTGTATTGTACAGACGACAAGAAGGTAATATTTCAAATGCAGTATAGTCGTGAAAACAGCAGAAAGATTGGGTATTATTACCCTTATAAGACAGAAAGGGGGTTGTCAAGAGACAGCCAAGGGACTCGAACATGCACCCCTCGGATACCGTCTGAATACTCTATCATTAAGCTAAACTGCCCACTGGCAACAATCTCCGTCAAATTTAACACACTTCAAAAAACAAAATAAAAGTTTGGTTACATAATGGCGGTGCTCCAGTATGGCCACAGTCATTGGACTAAAACGTATAAAAGAATAAAAGAATATGTTGTTGCATCCCAAAATGTATTTAGCGTTTAAACCTCGTTTACTCCGCTCCGTTCTCGAATTATCTCGTTTTGAATGTGCTCTTGTAATGATATTCCTAGCATGGATCTTAGGTTTGCGTCGTAGCTAATCGATGTTCTTCCTACTACGTAATAGCCCACATCTCACTTGCGTATAAGAGCGCAGATAGCATAGTGCTATTGAAAAAAAAAGAAACTAGCAGTAGGATGTTGTCCAACTTTTCTTTGAACACATCTTTCATTAAGTTAAACGCCTTCCATTCTGCCCCCTTTTCTCCCCGAAAGTTATATTGTTATATGTGAGATCAGGAATGTCTATTGGTTATTGTTTTGGTTAAAATATTAATGGACCAATACTCGACATTTGACTACGTACAGCCATTTTGTCTCTTTAATTACTTTGCCTACTTAGCCCATTAATAAGTAGGTTAATGGACATACACCTGTTTGTTAAACCAAATGACTTACTCGTTAAGTTAACATGAAAGTGAATGAGTATTTCTACGAATACAATTACACTTAACGTAATTCTCAAAACGAATCAATGTGACACATTAATTGACAAGGTTGGACTTTTTGGCAATAGAGGTACAATATAACAGACGGGCTTCCACACAATATCGATTTACCGAATTTTATTCACAAGAGTTGGAGCAACCCAAAGCTTAGAGACTTGCTCAAAATGCCATGCATTTAGATTGTATCCGGGATCTCATGATCATGTGTGTATATCTACGTATAACTTAAATATCACTGTATCATTGTATCGACCAAACTATCGGCTGTTGTTATCCACCACTGGTCACAATGCGCTTACTCGCATTGTTGTAGCTTTCGAATGATACCACAACTCTAGCTAATCAGGCAGACCGCAGGGCTATCCATTTACGGCTGAGTAGACTGGGGTAAGTATTTTGCATGAGAACACAGCGCACTGCCGGTCTGGGAATCGAAACTTGGATCTTGCGATCACGAGTGCAACATTAAGTCACGCGCCTTTAGATATACGATATCTATATATAGTATTTTCAGCTGCCTTGTTTCATTAAATCTGCAGATAGGGTGTGATTCGTTGGAAATTTAGATGCAGTTTCAGCTAGTCAAGTGACCTTGATGAAGCTCCTAGGTATAACTTGTATTTTCGGCAATGATAATAATAAGGATAATAATAATGATAACGATAATAATAATAAAGACAACAACAACAACAACAACAACAACAACAACAACAACAACAACAACAACAACAACAACAACAACAACAACAACAACAACAACAACAACAACAACACCAAGTACTCCGAATTGAAAGTGGAAATGGCAAGACTCCATGGAATTCGAGAGGGTAATGTAAAAGTAATACCAGTGTACGATAACTATGGCAGCACCTGGCAACGCAGTCCTCCCTCAGACCCAAGCTACTACTGCCTGCCACTGTCTCTCAAGTTTCAGTTGTGTCTGGATTTGTTACAATTGTATCTGAAATACCCCTAAAATGACTGGTAAAAGGAAAATGTTTTCATCTACAGATGCGCCATCTAAGAAGTCAAGGAAGGCTATTGATTTAGACTGTAAAATGAAGATTATCCGGCAGTATGAAGGCGGAAAGAAGGTGAATACAATAGCACATGACTTGAAGTTATTGCATTCCACTGTGTCAACGATACTTAAAGACAAAGGAAGAATTTGTGAAGCTGTGAAAGGTTCTGCACCTCTGAAGTCTACAATTTTAGCCAAACAACGTCAGGGACCTATCCATGAAATGGATAAATTGTTATTCATGTGGATGGAAGATTTAATACAGAAAAAAAAAAACACCCATGAACTTTCTCACAGTGCAAACAAAGGCTAGAAGTCTGTTTCAGACTTTAAAATCACGCTCCGGAGACAATTACGCACAATATTTTCAGGCTAGTAGTGGGTGCTTTCTGTGTTTTTTAAAAAAGATTGGCTTTGTATAATGTACGTTTCACAGGAGAAGCAGGAAGTGCAGATGAAGATGGAACCCAAAAAATGCGTTGATAGTTTTGACGAATTAATGGAAGAAAAAGGTTATCTACGAGAAACAAATATTCAACGTAGATGAAACCGGCTTGCAATGGAAACGAATGCCTACTCGCATGTACATAGTCCACGAAGAGAAAAGGATGCCAGAATTCAAAACTTTTAAGGATAGGTTAACTTAGTTGCTTGGTGGTAATGCTGCAGGTTTTAAGCTGAAGCCTTTCCTAATCTATCATTCGGAAAACTCTTGTGCATTTAAGAATATCAACACGCATACACTGCCCATTTACTACCATTCAAACCGTAAAGCTTGGTTGACACAAGCACTGTTCGAAGACTGGTTCATGAACTGCTTCATTCCCCAGGCACGGGGATATTGTGCGGAGAGAGGTATCCCTTTCAAGATTTTACTGATTATGGACAAAACATTAATTTCAGATTGTTATTTTTGCTTACAGTAAGAGTACATATTATGTAGTTTTCACATTATGTACAAGAATTATGGATTAAATTTCTTTATAATTTTATAACCCGTTTGAATGAAAATAGTGTTGAAAAATATAAATCCAACATACGACATACTTGTCAGTCGGAACGGAACTCGGTCGAAAGTCGAGAAGATGTATGTGTGGGGGGAGGGTATGCATGTATGCATGTATGTATGTATGTATGTATGTATGTATGTATGTATGTATGTATGTATGTTGTACGTGTATATGTATATATCGTATCTGTCGGCGTCTCATGCATAAGACACACTCTTGCGTAAGATACACCAGACCTTTCTAAGATGGCCGAAAAATGTCGATATCGACGAATGTTCTGGGAGACCCTGCAACCAGCAGAACTGAGAAAACATCGCAGTTGTACGTGCAACTGTGAGGGGAAATCGTCGAATCACCATCCGTGAGTTATCAGAAGATGTGCAGATTAGTTACGGTTCAGTTCAGTCCATAATCACTGAAGATTCGAGTATGAGACGCATGTCTGCCAAGTTTGTACCAAAACTGCATTCAGCTGACCAAAAAGTCACTCGGGTTTCAATTGCACAAGATCTCCTTGATTATGTTGAGAACGATGAAAACGTTTTGAAAACTTTGCGTAGGCCTCTGAGCACGTATTGACAAGCTTTTGGCAAAATTTGATGCAGATTCTCTGCTCAACTTACTCTGTTATGGTTAATGCGACAATCACACGCTAAACACCTTCCTTCTAAGCACTGCTGTAAACAGCGGAAGTTAACTAGAATGTTAAAACTTAGTGCACATGCACAGCAGAGTTCAAGGTCAATCTTTTTGGCAAGCGGCGTTACTCTGCGTGCTTTAGCTTCGTTTCTATGGCAACAGTCCGGATATTTATTGATCAGATCAGGTATATATACGGACTGCTGTATTCGGGTTACACATGATCTACAATTATGAGTGCTCGCGTGTTTTTGTGTGTATGTGTGTCTTTATGCATGTGCGTGTGTGTATGTGTGTTTGTGTGTGTGTGTGTGTGCGTGTGCATGCGTGCGTGTTTTTGTGTGTATGTGTGTGTTTATGCATGTGCGTGTTTTCTTGTGTGTGTGTGTGTGTGTGTGTGTGTGTGTGTGTGTGTGTGTGTGTGTGTGTGTGTGTGTGTGTGTGTGTGTGTGTGTGAGTGTTTCCTCTGTACATATCCATTGAATGCCTATTAGATTCCCTATGTGAACATGACATCTCTGAACACAGACCTGAACTTACATCCATCTATTATTATTTACTATTTACTATTATTATATTTATTATCGTGGTTAGCTTTCTCATCATCACCACCACCTTCATCATCATCATCATCATCATCATCATCGTCGTCATCATCGTCATCATCATCATCATCATCATTATCATCATCATCGCCGTCGTCGTCACCATCACCATCATCATTAACAACATTACCATTATTATTGTTGTCGTTGTTGCTGCTGCTGCTTGCTGTTGTTGTTACCATTATTATTATTATTATTATTATTATTATTATTATTATTATTATTATTATTATTATTATTATTATGCATAAATTCATTTATAATCTATATATGTTTGCATTCAAACAACCGCTCATATGCTAGCCCATCTGAACTTACACACAAGTGGACGAAAAAAAAAGAAAAGCATACGTATTGAAAGGCGCATATACACGCACATACACACAAAGAAACAAACACATACACCTTTGTGTACACACACACACGTATGCACACGCACACACAAAAGCTTATACATTTAATTCCACGGAGTGGGGGAATGGAGGTTTGAAGAGCAAAGGAAACGAACGAGACACGTTGGCGTTAGTCGATGACTGGCTGTATCGGTGACTTGTAATATATTCGATAGGTCGGTGGGGAACAGAAACGAAGATGCATGGCGTCATTCTTACAGAGTTGACGTTTTTACCTTCATAGTGGCACCAACAGAAAATAGTAGAGTTGCAGCAAGACAATATCTATTTATCTATCTATCTATTTGATAATGGTGGTGGGGGGGAAAAAAGGGAGAGATACGCACATAAAATCGCGCGCATTCACTCATACACAGACACAGATATTTAAAGAAACACACATCTACATACGCACGCAATAATGCAAATAATATACGTGCGCAATATAATTTATATATATATATATGCGTTTGTGTGTGAGTTTTCACACAAGTACACAGACATACACGTAAACATTATATACATATATATATATATATATATATATATATATATATATATATATATATATATATATATATATATATATATATATATATATATATATATATATATATATATATATATATATATATATATATATATACATATATATATATATATATATATATATACACACATATATATATATATATATATATATATATATATATATATATATATATATATATATATATATACATATATATACATATATATATATATACATATATATACATATATATATATATATATATATATATATATATATATATATATATATATATACATATATATATATATATATATATACATATATATATATGTATATATATATATATATATATATATATATATATATATATATATATACATGTATGTATGTAGTGTGAGTGCGTGTGTGTGTGTGCACATACAGACATATATATATATATATATATATATATATATATATATAGAGAGAGAGAGAGAGAGAGATATTTATATACTTTTATATATATACATATAGATATTATATATACATATATTTTTACATATAGTGGAGAGGACAGTCCAAGGAAAAAGAGAAAGAGAGAGAAAGGCAGAAAGAGAAAGATATAATGAAATTGAAGATATTTTATTGAAACAACTTTGTTGCTTGCTCCTACATACACACACATACAAACACATGCATACTCACATACATACACACACATGCATACTCACGCACATACCACACATGTGCGCACACACACTCAGTTAACGATTTAGTGTGCCTGGCTATATCTCATTTTATCTCATAGTTGTTATATAGACTTATATACACATATAGAAATATGCATGTATGTATGAGTGAGGGAGAGAGAAGAGAGAGAGAGAAAAGAAAGAGGAGAAAGAAGAGAGAGAAATAGCTATTTATCAATCTATCTATTTATCTATCTATCATCTAGGTAGGTAGATAGATAGATGGATAGGTAGATAGATAGATAGATAGATAGATAGATAGATAGATAGATAGATAGATAGATAGATAGATAGATAGATAGACAGAAATCCAGTGATATTTCGAGTAGTCTGCGTCAGCGTGGTATCACAAGCAAACAAGGCAAAAGAAACAACGTGACAGAAAAATGTACAAGAATACAGTATATACATATATAATTATACTATGATGAAAGAACGAGTCTGTACCGTTGTTTGTTGTACTGTTTGGTTTGTCAGGTTTATTAATTGCCATGGCCTACGCTTCTGCAATTCGAACGCCTGAGCAAGGATTTGTGCGTGCGCGTTGGTGTCTGTGTCTGTGTGCGTGTGAGATAAATAGCTGTGCATGCATGCGTTTCTTCTCCACAACGACGTTGTCCATAGTAAAGAAAAGCTGATTTATCCTTTCGTCAACGTTGTTGTTAGAAAGTAAATATTCGGTAAGGACACAAATAAGGCATTTAGTCACTTGCCTTAATGATTCCGAGAATCCATCATTCTGGACTGCTATTTTATTTATCAACGTCGAAAGAATAAAAGTTTAAGTTGACCTCGGCGGAATTTGAAGTAAGCGTGGGAGAGAAAACGCGATGTTAGGGGTAAATTTTAAAATCATGTCTCGTCGTGTATGTGCACAAGCGTGTATAGACTTGTAGTTAGGTGTGGAAAATCTTATTATTAATTTTCCACATTACAGCTGAGGGGAAACATCGATGAGGAGTGCCAACGCTTATATTTATGGTGCAGTCAGCCAGTTTGCTAAGGTACATCAGCGCTCATGAGGGAGGAAGAGAAACAAAACCTCACTTGTGAGGCACTGGGGTGAAGAGAGTTTTCCAATAGGATTCTTCTCTCAGCCAGTTTTTACTATGATTCTTTTCTTTTCTATGGTAAAAGTAATGTTTGGACTTTTTTATTATCTTCTATTTGATGACGCAATGCGCCGCCATTTTCTTCGATATCCCATACATATCTCGCTCGAATTGTAATATTACGCCTCTCTTGCATATTAAACGAGGACTTGTGGTTGGTGCATCTGGTTCTGAAGAGATCTGTTGCATCCACATATTTCAGTACGTTCGTCGCACCATTGGGATCACTCGACACCACCTCCGCTTCATATTCAATGGTTTCTGAATTCCATTGTCCATTTAGCGGGCATGTGGCATTGCCGATGCATGAATAGCCTGCCTCTGTTCTAGGTTTGGACGTACTCACTAATATTGTCTTTATATTGGTTGCACAGCTAAATGAGAACCTCAGCGACTTCACGTATTTGTGTGTATCGGAGAAATGCTTATCGACGCAACTAAGGAAGACCCTACCTACGCAAGAGAAAATGGAGTAACGTTTTCTCTTGGTGGGGTATATAACTAATCTTATCCGTGAAAGCATTGGCGACAAATAGTGTGTATGTGTGTGTTTGACTGTAAAAATATATATACATATATACACATACATACATACATACATACATACATACATACATACATATATACATACATACGTACGTATGTACATACATGCATACATACACACATACTCTAACACAAACACACTCAAATTTTATTTTTTGTAAACCAACGCAAACTATAACAACGTCAGAAAAGTTCGGACGGCACAGATAGAATTGGATCTTGTTTAGAAGTACTTGAAAGGTGTAATCCTCGTTTTACCAGCTGAGTTGAAAATTCTTCACTGAGGAAGTATAAGAAAATCGAAACGTGCGGTGCTTTGCACCACATGGCTTTAAAAATCGGATCGCTTTAGTTATGTTCGACTAGCTAATATTATTGAAGCAATTTCTCTTGCTTGTTTGTAATTTTTTTTTTCTTTTGCATTTTAAACATTTCCAGTGAGTGAATGTTTGTCAGATAATCGAAGATTTTTAACTCAGCATATTACATGTATGAAATTCTTCTATATATGTATTTTCAGAAATACTTTTTATCGGCTCTATAATTGATATTCATAATCAACATCTTCCAAATCATATATTCCATATCATACATACGTGTGTGTTTGTGTGTGCATGTGTGTGTGTATGTGTTCCTTTTTATATGAGTTATGTATAATAGCAATTTAACGTTAAACTGAGATTACTCACTACCTTTTGTGGAGGCGCAATGGCCCAGTAGTTAGGGCAGCGGACTCGCGGTTTCGATTCCCAGACCGGGCGTTGTGAGTGTTTATTGAGCGAAAATACCTAAAGCTCCACGAGGCTCCGGCAGGGGATAGTGGCGAACCCTGCTGTACTCTTTCACCACAACTTTCTCTCACTCTTACATCCTGTTTCTGCTGTGCCTGTAATTCAAAGGGCCAGCTTTGTCACACTGTGTCGCGCTGAATATCCCCGAGAACTACGTTAAGGGTACACGTGTCTGTGGAGTGCTCAGCCACTTGCATGTTAATTTCACGAGCAGGCTGTTCCGTTGATCGGATCAACTGGAACCCTTGACGTCGTAAGCGACAGAGTGCCAACAACCCATTACCTTTTAGTAGCATTCATATTTATTAACTTTTACAAGGAAAAGGTTGAACAGTGACTTCCAAGTCAGTCTCGAAGTGCTTGCCATAATCAGACAATATACATGTGTGTATACAAATATATAAATAAATATAATATACATAAGCGCAGGAGTGGCTATAGGCGCAGGAGTGGCTATAGGCGCAGGAGTAGCTGTGTGGTAAGTAGCTTGCTTACCAACCACATGGTTCCGGGTTCAGTCCCACTGCGTGGCACCTTGGGCAAGTGTCTTCTACTATAGCCTCGGGCCGACCAAAGCCTTGTGAGTGGATTTGGTAGACGGAAACTGAAAGAAGCCCGTCGTATATATGTATATATATATGTATGTGTGTTTGTGTGTCTGTGTTTTCCCCCCACCATCGCTTGACAACCGATGCTGGTGTGTTTACGTCCCCGTAACTTAGCAGTTCGGCAAAAAGAGGCCGATAGAATAAGTACTAGGCTTCCAAAGAATAAGTCCTGGGGTTGATTTTCTCGACTAAAGGCGGTGCTCCAGCATGGCCACAGTCAAGTGACTGAAACAAGTAAAAGAGAGTAAAAGAGTAAAAGAGAGTAAAAGAGTAAAAGAGATACAAGCATACAGATACACTCATACACACACACACACACGTACATATACTCACATTCGTGCGCGTGTACATACAAATACTGTTGATTTCTAAGTCTTAAATTCTAAATTGAATAGGCTTCACTGATGAGATTTAATAAGACCAGATCGTGTCCGTTGCTTACACTAGTTTGGCCTTAAACATGTAAACTACACTCCTTTGTATCGTCCTTTTTATCCAAAGATTTCGAGTGGCAGTTTTTCCCGTCCCTTGTTGCATTTAGATTCTAAACATTCCCGTAAGGAAGTTTGATTTGCTAACAGCATTGATAATCTCAGTCACCGTAATTTTTTTTTTTTAACTAACTGTATGATAGATTCTAAACCCTACTGCATGTGTATTTAGTATGCAGAACATTTCCTTGAACATTACTTCCTGTGTTATTATTTTCAGACACACACACACGCACACACACACACACACACACACACACACACACACACACACACACACACACACACATATATATATACATACGAATACATGTACATACCTACATGCATATGTACATATCTGTCTAGCTATCCGGCTATCTCGCTATCCTTGTATATATCTTATATATATATATATATATATATATATATATATATATACATATATACACGCGCACACACACATCCATATATCAACAACAATAGTGCTGTGTGTGTGTGTGTATATACAAACGCATCCTCACAAGCTTCATGAGGTAAGCATATCCCTACTGGCAGGATATGCACACGTGTATATACGTAACGACACGTAAATAAATAACGTAAATGCAATGAAATTTGTTGACGCACATCAAACACATACTAATGTATCCTGTTTATAAAATGAGTCCAATAAGAGCAAAAAATTGTATAACTGTTGTGTTCTGTTAAAAAGAGAATTCTCATGTTCCTGATAGAACCATTCTTCGAAGAATAAAACTAATTTAGAAAATATTTTCTCATTTTGCATATAAAGATAGCTCCTGTATTGATTTCCTGCATAGACAGAGATGTGCAGGATTAACTCGAGCCTGTACAACATGTCTTATTGATCTGCTAAGGACAAAAGGAAAGTCGACTACGGCTGGATTTGAACTCAGAGCATAAAGGGACATTTCATATATATATATAAACACGCGCGTGCACATACACACACACACACACACACACACACACACACAGAGTTATGGCATATTTTGTTAAGAACATAGTAAAGTACAGTATAAAGCTCATCCACCTTCAAATTTCAGCCAGTGTTATCCAGTAGCAGTATTATACATACTTCCAGGTTTGGGTTTCTGTCGTGTGTGAATAGATAATTTTCAATTATATATATATATATATATATATATATATATATATATATATATATATATATATATATATATATTCGTTTCACTTAACTAAAAAAAACGATCTATAAATTTTGCTTACACATACACACACACACGCACGCACATACGCGCACGCACGCACGCGCGCGCGCATAGTTAAGAACATAGTAGAGTACAGTATAAAGGTGGTACACATTCAAAATTCACCCAGCGCTATCCAGGTTTGCGTCTAGGCTTCTGTTATGTGTGAATAAATAATTTTCAATTATATATATATATATATATATATAGAGAGAGAGAGAGAGAGAGAGAGAGAGGGAGAGAGAGAGAGAGAGAGAGAGAGAGAGAGAGAGAGAGAGAGAGAGAGAGAGAGTGGCTATGTGCTAAGAAGCTTATTTCCCAACCACATGGTTCTGGGTTCAGTCCCACTGCGTGACTCCTTTGGTCGACCAAATCCTTGTGAGTGAATTTGGTAGACGGAAACTGAAACACTCCCGTCGTATATGTGTGTGTCTGTGTTTGTCCCCCTCCACCGTTTGACAGCCGATGTTGGTGTGCTTACGTCCCCGCATCTTACGGTTCGGCAAAAGAGACTGACAGAATAAGTACTAGGCTTACAAAGAATAAGTCTTGGGGTCGATTTGTTCAACTAAATCGATGCTCTAGAATGGTCGCAATCAAATGACTGAAACAAGTAAAAAGATAAAAGAATAAAAAACTATATATATATATATATATATATATATATTTATAAGAGAGATTCTGTCCGTTTGTGTGTCCTCCAAAATGAAAGTAAATGGTTCAAGGGAAACTATTATGCTTTTTCTATATCTTCTTTTATGCTATTGCCTAATTTGTTTCAACAAAAATTATGCAATGCTACAACACTAATTGTGCACAAACCTACGAGGAACTGCATTGAGGCAAATATTCACACGGTGATGTGTAAAATACTTGCTTCTGATTGGCTAAAATACCCAAATTTTGCAAATTTTAAAGGCTAATAACTTTTTAATGATGGACTGGTAGGGAAAATTATTTTCATTTTCATAATTAGTATACAAAACTTAATCCATATACCAAATTTGAAAACAATTCGAACAAAATTGTAAACAGTGGCGAAAACCACTAAGATTCCACAGTAGTTTGTGGATGAAAATGACAGAAGTTATTTGTCGTCAGTTTATATTTCCAGTGAATTGATATCTTCACTGATATGCGATAGTGACCACAGTAACCGAGCATAAACGTCAGTATGCTAACAGATCCTGCGTGTATTAAACAAGCATTTTAGCTCTACTGGCTGTCCAATATTTTGTTCTTGTAGCTACATGAAATTTTGATGCGAAGTGGATCGAACTATGAACAGATATAGTTGATGCAATAAGGTCAATTCAAAAATTATTACTTCTACTCAGTATATGATAAAAACAATGGATTGCAGAAACACGGAACTGGAAGAAGAAACAAAGTGTAGAACTAATGAAGATATTATTTGCAGTACTTATCCTCTGTTTCACAAACTGGTGCGGAACAGAACCAATACAGCGATTAATTATCGAGGTCAGCCACGGAAAAACAAGTATGACCTCTGTCGAAATAAAAAATCACGAACACAGAATGAATGGGATCTGTAGGGGCTCACATAAAGATTAAAGTTTGCTCTGGCTTGGTACTGTCTTAGTTCAGCATCAAACTGTAACGGTAAAATGACAAGAGTTATAACTAGTAACATATAATATCGAAAATATAAAAAAGACAAGCTGGTTGAAAAAATAGCAGAGATGAAAAGTCAGTAATTCTTGATGTTGTGATTTAGCCATTGGTCAACCAAAATCATATTGTGCATACCATCTCGTCACTTTAGTGATATCTACATGACATTATTTAACGAATAGTTCTATTTTTAGAATGTTATTTCTATCGGATATCGGATATCGGATAGAGGGACTATATAGAGGCTCCCTCCCGGTAGAATTATAGAGAGAGGAGTAAGCCAAACCGAAAAGTAAATTATAGACGGATACAAGAAGAGAAAACACATCCTTAACAATTTACATTATGTATTCCAGCCACGCTTCGATCTTATCATAGCCTTTACAGTGACTTTAACGTTGTAGCGATAGGGAAATCACTAAGGAAATAAATATTAATGAGTAAATATACAATATTGTCCACAAATGCTGAAGTAAAATAAAGTTGGTCAGATAATAAAAAGATATTAAGTGAAAAACATTAGAAAACTGAATGTAGGACACATAAAAAAAGTTAATCAGAAATATTTTTGCTGTGAGGAAGAGGAAAAAAAAACAGCATTAACCATTGATTAATATAATGAGATCAAAATAAGTCTTAAGCATGTCCAAGGTTGAATCCTATGTTTGCCGAAATAATTAAAATAAGATTGTTGCTTTTTTCTTCGCCGCATAATATCTTGTTCGCTTGTTAATATTCCCTGCATTAAACATGTCAACACTAAAACAAGCTATTGCGTTATGTATTTTGTTCTTGTTGCTGTTTGGCCTCAGTTCTCCCACTCCAAGCCTTGACCATTCCGTCTTTTTTGTATATTAATGACTGCTTTGTCTTCTATATCATTATTGTTAACCCATAACATAAAAAAGGTGCCAAAATTTGAAAGCAATATCGGCTTCAGCACTTGACTGTTATTTACTTTATTTTATCACTACCGGAAAGGTAAATCCACTACAAGGTCCAGTCCTTGTTGCTGTGTGGTGGCTTGTGTGCATCAATGATCTCGAGAGCTATACCAGAGGAGTGCAAGGTCCAGGTAGGGCTTCCCACGCTGGACAGGTCAAAGGATGGAGCCCAGACAAGTATGAACCACCTCTCCTCCTAGGAAAAAGCAAAGCAACCGTAGAGTCGATGCGTATTCAAGAAAACCTGAGAGAGAAAGACATTCCTTCGGAGAACAAAATGCGGCTGAATATTGAAGCAGAGCTAAACAGGTAGGGGTCCGATTGGAGAGATATAGAATACAGCCTAGAGATGAAAACGACGGAGAAAAGTTGTCGTTGGCATATGATCCATAGGGAATAAAGGGCTTAAGAATGTAAGAAAAAGTAAATGGCAAAGTCGACCTCGGTAGGATTTGAAATCAGATAACAACAGTGTGCAACTGAATACCACACGTGATTTATGTCCGAGTTTCTAATGATTCAACCAAATCATTTCCTTTCATGTCAGAAAGGCGGCAGTTAGGGAACATTTCAAAGACAAATCACTGAATGTGAGGGGTGTTTTACCAGGGGTATGATAGGAAAACGGAAATAATAACAGTAATAACATTAATAATAAATATGAAACATTTGGAAACTCGAATGCCAGTGCGAGTAGGCATTGCACGTGGCTAGTTTTGACATTGTAAGTAGAGAACCAGAGAGGAGGAAGAAAAAAAATAAATAAACTGAAGCCAAGTGGAAGATTTGTAGATCGTTGGAGACAGTTGGTCGCTGTGTTTCAACTGACAAAATAAGTCTCTTTAGTGAGCACAAGAACAATATACATTATATACATACACACACACACACACACACACACACACACACACACACACACACACACACACACACACACACACACACACACACATATATATATATATATATTACGGTCAGGATCAATACTTCTGATACAATAGGATCTAATAGCAACACAACGATTATTTGATGGGTTTTCCTGTGAAACACATTTACACACATTTTTTTTTCACATAGACACACATAAACACACAAGGACACTCACACACAAACACACGCACAAACACGTACGCCTACATAGATAGATACACACACACACACACACACACACACACACACACACACACACACACACACACACACACACACACATATATATATATATATATATATATATATATATATATATATATATATGGTGAAGAACACAAAAAACAAAATACAACAAACAAGACAGGATAAGTTCACAATCAATGTTACTAGCTTGACGCTCTAGGGTATATACATATATATATATATATATATATATATATATATATATATATATATATATATATATATATATATATATATATATATATATATATATACATACATGCATACATGTAAATATGTATGCGTATGAGTGTAAGTATGTACGTACGTATGTATTTATGTGTGTGTGTGTGTATATATATATATATATATATATATAGTTCTACGATTATGTAACAGCTTATACCGATATGCAAATATATTTAAGCTTATAAACAAAATATACTTTAGTTTCTCTCCTTCTTACAGAAGCATCTTTGTATACATACACGCCAAAATACATTATATGCGTGTGTATAAAGATATCTCCCTGCTCATATATATTATGCATGTGTAAACAAGCACATACATTCTTTTATTCTTTAATTGGTTTCAGTCAGTTTATTGCGGCAACGTTTCGTCTTCACTAGTTTCAGCCGATCAAATCTACCCTAGAACTTATCTAAGTATAACGGCTATTTTATCAACGTTATTAATCGAATGGCTATGTCCAGCGACATAAAGGGCCACTACAAGATACATCATCTTGCGCAGATACAAAAAAACACAGGCAAAGTCTTAAACATATATGTATACATACATATGTGTGTGTGTGTCTGTGTGCGTGTATATGTATGTGTGTGAGTCCAATGAAGGCCAACAGGCCGAAACTTCGAAGTCACTGTCACCAGTCTTCTTGTAAAAATATAATAAATATGTACTAAATATGTAATATATGTACAAATATGTAACATACGTAATGAATATGTACAAAAAGTATTGAGTAATTTTTCAGTTCAATGTTTTTAACTATAACTCGATATAAAAACAAACATTAATACACTCCACCTGGCAAGCACACACCCATACACATATAAATATATATAGTATGTGCGCGCAAGCGCGCTATTTGTGTACCTATATATCAGTGAAAGACGCAAAATTGCTCCCTGGTCACTTTCGTTATTGCTTTATGCTGTTAATCCGTGATTGGTTTGATGGGAGACGTATAACTTTATACGCAGTTGTGTGTATTTAATGCTTTAAACACGCACTTATTGAATTATCTCACAGAAGTCCCCCCAGGTGAAACCATTCTTTGTTAATTCGAGTCCTCGTGGTGTGTTGACATATACGCGCACACACATACACATACACACACATATATACATACATATACATAATATACATGCATATATATGTTTGCTTCTACATACATGCATGCATACATACATACATACATGCATACATACATGATACATATATATATATATATAGTAAGTATGTATGTATTTATGTATACGGATTAGAAGCGCTTTCAAATATGCTTCAGTTATATTCGAACACGTAAGAAAACTATTCACTGTATTTTTGTCGCAGAAAAAAATTCTTGCATTAGACAAATAGCTTTAAACGCACCAAATCAGTTCGAAGTTCTCCAACTAGACTGATTCACGGAGGCATTTTGGAGTAGTTATTTCCTCTTCAACAGCAGACAACGGAAAGGCGTAGCACTGGAATTGAATAAGAGACAGATCTCTCTTATTATATTCCAGTCAGTGTACTGTGACTAGTTGCGCTAACTGGCCGTAATAAAGTACGTATTAGAAGCGCCAAGCAGTTATGTCTGTAAATATAAACTTGTTAACCACTTCAAATATGCTTGAAGTATATTCGAACCCGTATCGCAGCCATTCATTGTATTTTTGTTATGGAGGAAATTTCTCACCGTAGATAAATATGTAAGAAATTTTCAAAATGGTCAACAATTATTCTGCGTTCTAGATTCAACTTTCTTAAGTGACCATTCTCAAGTGACACAGATATATCTAAATGAAAAAAAATAATTGTTATTGTTCTTGTTGATGTTATTGCTGTTGTCATTGTTGGTGTTGTTTACGCCGCCGCTGCCGTCATCGTCATCGTAGTCGTCATCGTAGTCGTCATCGTAGTTATCGTCGTAGTCATCGTCGTCCTAGTCGTAGTCGTCGTCATTGTTGTTGTTGTTGTTCAGATCTCAGGCCAACCTCGATCGAGAAAAAAATGAACAACAAATTTCCCGCTTTAACTATGATATTTCTTCTTTGGTTTTCTTTTATATTATGCCATGTTTCTTTTCTCCCTTTAAGACGTTAGAGTGATTGCAATGAGGTTTAGTCGCCTTTTCAGATCAAGCGACAGCGTTAAAAATACTGGATATGCTCATCGTCAGTGTTTTATGTTGACAGACGACGGGAATCGCCGACCTCTGCGATTACCAGAGATGTGTTGCAAAACCGAGATCACGAAAGACAGACAATCACCAGCTAACACATTAATATATCGAAATTTATCAAGGTTTTCAAGTATAAGTTTTAGGGACAGGACATTCGAAAAATTTGCTGGGATCAGCTTCTTTGGCAGGACTTACAACAGTTGTTCGGATATCAGTTTAATTGGTAAGACTTGCAAAATTTTTCCAGGGTAATTTATTTGGTAAGAGTTGCAAAAGAGTTTTATAATCATCGATCAGTTTTCCCAGTCATTATAAGCAAGAGCTAAGCGACCAGATTTTCTGAAACTGTTTAAAGATAGTGATGGTAAACAAGAGAAGGTGAGTTTTGAGAATGTACGTTTTCAAAGTTTGCTTATTAACCTTTTGGTTGCGTAATTAAATTCCATGGTCATATCCCTGTAATGATGCTAATCATCCACCAAAAAACAGAACTGCTATATTCTGCTTCGGCAATACTCTTTCAGTATCTCTTGTAGATATGGTTTTCATATCCACCAGTAAAAGTATCTGATTCTCAGTCTGTAAAGAAGTATTTGATGAAATATGTGAAAAAACTAAGAAAATCTGAAAAATTGTCTCTATAAAACGTGTCATTGGAGGTGTTTCCGATTTTCGTAACACAAGGATAGGTTTCTTTTTTGTTTTTGTTTTTGTTTTTTTTTCAAAGCTGTTGGGTAAACCCGCCTTCCGCAAACGGTAAAAAGATTTGGAGTGGATGTATCTTTATTCGGCGTTCAAAGGGTTGATATATTCGGATCTTCTGAAATAAATGAGTCCGTTGATAATAATGATAGTGTGCGAAAGGGAATTTTTTTTAGAACGTATGCTATTAAAGATTGTTTATTAATATACTCACTTATCAAATATATTCAGTATTGAACCAAATTTTGCACTTAATTTAATTTTGAAGTAAATTTCTGTGCTCTTTTGATGAAATGAACTTGGTCATGTCGTACATGAGTTAATGATGAATCATATCGGTAGCGTCTAGTTCGAAATTGATTTTCTTATAGTAAGGTCTTAATGTCTTGGTATCATTGAGAAATAATCAATTCTGCTAGATTCATGTTTCGACCATACTAGATGTCTTCTTCATTCAATAGACAACAAATAATAATCAAGTTTCCTGTATAATCATTGTCCTCATCTCAACATCTGCAAGCTTCACCCAATACAAATGACTAACGTAACTTTTAGTTCAACAAAGAAATAACATAATGTAATAGAGTAATGACAAAACAAACATATCTAGTTTTCAATACATACTAATCCATCTAAATAAAGTATATAAAAATCACTAAAAAAAAACGTAATTGAGCAACAATACAGAGACGTGCCGTTACATAATTTTAGCCTATATTTGTTCCATCCGTTGTTTCTTTCCTCTGTTAAAGACCTTAATGGATTTTTATTATACGAGTTCCGTATAAAGTATCTGTAATGTTTGTATAAATACGTTTGATATCTCATACAAATTCAATAATGTTTCCAAGCACTGAAAGATAACAATTTTCTAAAATAGTGAAGTAGTGAAGCATATGAAAGTAAGTTTTAGGTTTTCTTCTATTTTAGCTTACAGTTATAAGAGTAAACTCTAGTCAAACTATATATATATATATATATATATATATATATATATATATATATATATATATATATATATATATATATATACATGTATGTATATTTTATAACTTGATACAACAAAGAAGGGTGAAATGCATGCCAAGGCCAGATTTGTGGAAAAAGAAAGAAAAAAATTTATGATTATAGTACCATCGTTCTTCATATAAATTATGAAGAAAAAGATCAAAAGTAAACCAGAATATTTGAAACATGAATTATTCATTGAGCAAATCCTGGCACCGGTCAATATTGATCATAAACTTCAAACTTCTTAACTAAACAATCTTCTATAATTACCATTTGTTGATAAGAGTGATGAGGTGCAGTAGCACAGAAGTTATTGACATCAATCAGTTATGATGCCTTTAAATATCGACCTAATGTAAAAGAAAGTATATTTATCAAAATGCAGTGGCTCGTTAAAAATGTTCACAACTTCCTTTCATGCTTTTTTCTAATTAGGTTAGTTTTATCACTTTTTACACATATTTTCACATTTAAAACGTATAGGATTCATTCTATTCATTAAAACCTCTCCTTCTATGTAGGCATGGAAGTAAGCTGCCATATTAGCATACGTAAGAAAGGAAACCTTGCTGTTGCCACTCTAGTGCTCCAACTCTATAATTCCTAAGATTAAAGAAATAAGATGAATTCCCATACGTCTTAAATTTATCTTCGACCTCAGTAATAATAGTTTCAAGTTACCACATTAGCTGATAGTCTACTCCCTTATGTGATAAAAACTAGTTCTAGCAGAAAAATAAAAAACAAAAAAAAAAATCTGGAATCAAAACCGTTATACTCAACATCAGAAAGCGCTTTTATAGTTTGAGCGCTTTCTTTTCTCTTTTAGTCTAAATCCTCTTATTAGATTCATGTCAATAGTAATCCCTTAATCCCGAATACTATTAGACTCTACAAAGATCCGTCATCTCCACCCATTTATAGTCTTTGTTAATGATCGTGCATCAGATCAGGGAGAGTTGGCTGAATCGTTAGCACCTCGGACAAAAATACTCATCAGCATTTCTTTCGACTCCCTACGTTCTGAGATCAAATTCCACCGAGGTCAACTTTGCCTTTCTTCCTTTCGGGATGGAGGAAATAAGAAACAGTTGAGCACAGGGGTCGAGGTAATCGATTATTCTCCCATCTGAGTTTTGGGTCTGGTGCATGCCTATATTAGAAAGGATTCATTATCCTGAAGTTGTCGTTCCACATACGCATTCTTAAAAGAACTCTCTACTCTCTTTCACCCTTCAGTCTCCACATTTTATCAGCTGCTAATATCATCACATCCCACCAATTATTCTTTAATTTTTTTGTTTAATATAGATCTCATAAAAGTTATAAAACATAGATCTAATAACTTTTATGATATCCAGACTAATGTTATTTCTTTCGTGGAAAATAACCATTTCAGTTTTACTACTGGCAGACGACACTGATTAAAGGATCTCAATGACTATAATTACTAATATTCCTTGATACTGCTGTAGATTTGTATAATCTAGCTTTGCCTTGACAATCAAGAAATATTTAATCTGGATGCAGCTGTTTTTAAGGCCGAAATGCACCAGACAAATGACTCTAGCATTTATATGTAAAATAGTACAACATTGATAAATGAAATCTAACTCAATATCCACAAGTCAGAAAAGGTTTTATTTCTTTCTTGTCATAGCTCTGTGATCTCTTTTTACTTTTCCTACGGAACTATACTGCTCCAAATGTTTACTTCTATTTTAACGTATCTGTTGTGCCATTTCTCCGATTTTCTTCCACTCACGTCGTTTCATTCCCTAAACATCGCTCAAATAGTCTTTCGAGAATGTCATCTAAGAAACACACTAACTGCATTCGTTCAGCCAGTCATCTCACTCATTAAAAGAACTTATTTGAGAGGGACCCTCTCCTTGACATAGGCAATAATGATACAAGTGACCCATTGATTGTCATATATCTACAAGAAATGTCCCTCTTAAAAAAGAAAAGTATATCAGATAATGTAGTTCTTGATTACATTATCAAGATGGACTGACCATAGCTGGTCTCCTGTCGTCATGGTTCGGTTTGATCGCGATTCGCTTTGAGATTAAACTACAACATAGGTAACGACTTTCCAGTATAACGACATTTCA
>NC_142928.1:161542205-161549705 GCF_046866305.1 Octopus bimaculoides
GGTGAACTGATTTCAAACCCTCTCTTGTAAGAAAAATACTTGAGTTAGACAGATGCCCTATCTGAAACGGATTTGGACTCATTTACTTTATTCCTGATTCAGAATATTTCTCGTTACATCACTCCACAAACCAGAATTAAATGTAAGCAGTAAACTGCAAAGCACTTCTGACTAAACCTATTCGACGTTTCCGTCTCTGTTCCTGTTGTCATCTATGCTGTTTCCTCTGGACAGAGTATGTACTAACACCGTCAGTGCATCTCTCCTATAACTGCAATCCTCTGTAACGTCGTTCCTTACCATTAATATACAATTATATACCAAATAAAATAACTCTCAGAAGTTGACTGAAAGTGAGTATCTCAAGGTGATCTCTTGACCTTGCTAGAAACAGTTACCAAATTTTCCTCAAATCACGAAGGTCTGTGAAAAAAATAATCCATATATTACACATTTGTGTAATCTTAGATGTACAGAAATAACGAAATTATCTCGACTGGAACACCTTTGGTCATAGCTCTCATCTAAGAGTTGATTAACATTAACAACTAGACGGCATTCGAACTGAGCCTCAACTTTGTTGGTTTCATGAATTTAGGAAGCGCTGCAAAAAAGTAGTATTTCACCCATTTTTCCTCAGTTAGTTAATAAAAAAAGACCATTCACACCAGCATCTTTCTGTTTTTAGATAACTCCAACACCATGGTCTCCATTCTACCAGACTTCATCACTTTCTCTCTTCGGGACATCACCAACAGACTAAATTTTGTCTAATTCCGTCCTAACACATATAGACGCGTATACATGTACACGCACGCACACTTACATATACATGTATACACACATGCACACACATGTATACACATACATACACACACACATACTCTCTCCCTCTCTTTCTATCTCTCTCTCTCTCTCTCTCTATATATATATATATATATATATATATCCCTCTCTCTCTCTCTCTCTCTCTAAAGTCGGCTAAAACACACACCGACTCAGCTGTTGCTTACCATTCTTTTTTACGCTTGTCCGAACTTTACATCAACTATAAAACTATATACCTACCAACTCACTTCCGAACGTCATTACTTCCTTGACTACCAGATAGCAACTCACGGAACCCTCTCCTCTTTCTCGATAAAAGGGTCGAGCCCAAAACAACGTATACGCCCCTTTCCTCGCGGTAACTATATTTATTTCAACTGCAACATTTCATTTCAATTTCACGTTACCGATACAGACACTCATTGAATCCTCCTCGATTCCCTTCAATTCTGAATTTTATCTTAATGCAAAATACACCTACAGTGATAAACACTGGTCTATTCTTTCATCAGGTCCCCAACAATGAATTATCTAATTTATTTCACAATACATTGATACATTGGAAGACACACTGAGGCAGATTACACGTTGGCGCATATATTTTTTTCACAACTATCGGAGTGCTAAGCGCTCCTCACATCAGCGCGTCCATGAGATGATTGTGACCTACAAACAGTCTTGAGTAGGAACAGAAGAGTGTGCGCATGTGCACACTAGATTCATAAAACGGAAGAGAAGAATAAAAATGCATTGCACTTATCGCATCTCGCTTTATCAAGCTGTTTTAATTATGTAAGATAACACCATGTTTCTATATTCGCTAATGCGGAGAAAAGTACCTTTTCGCGCAGCTTTGCAGCAATTTCTTTGTTTTCTATAATTATTGACTTCTATTGCTTTTATCTTTATCGTGTTTCAATCGTCGAACTGCAGTCATGTTGGGGAACCGCCTAGAAGGGTTTAGTCGAACAAATTGCCCCTAGTACTTATTTTTAAGTCCGGTATTACTCTGTTGCTCCTTTCACCGAATCGCTAAATTACGGGAAAGTAAACAAACCAACACCAGTTATCAAGTGTTAGTAGGGGACAAACACTAACAGAAAATCACATATGCTTTATGAACTGGCACTCCGTCGGTTACTACGACGAGTGTTTCAGTTGATCCGATCAACGGTACAGCCTGATGCACTCCACAGTGCGACACAGAATGTGACAAGGTTGCCCCTTTGAAATACAGGTACTACTCATTTTTGCCAGCTGAGTTGACTGAAGTAACGTGAAATAAAGTATCTTGTTCGAAGAAACAACGCGCCACCGGGTATCGAACTCAACGATCTTAGGATTGTGAGTTGAATACCCTAACCATTAAGCCACGCACCTCCACACACACAAACACGCGCGCGCGCGTAATATATATGTGCGTGTGTGCGTGTGTGTGTCTGTGTGTGTGTGTGTGTGTATGTATGTATGCATGTATGTATGTATGTATGTGTGTGTGTGCGTGTAAGAGAGATAGAGAGAGAGAAAGAGAAACTTCCATACAGTTTCCCTTTACCAAGTTCATTCACATGGTATTAGTCGGCCCGGGGCTATAATAAAAGACACTTACCCAAGCTGCTATGCAGTGGGACTGAACCCAAATCCACATGATTGCAAAGCGAGCTTCTTAACAAGAATTTCTTTGTTTAGAAAAAAAGAAGACAAAAAACTCACCAGAAAAATATTATCGGAATTTGCTTTACTATAAACTGATGTTCGTGGTCGAGTCAGTGAAGGTGTCTTTAACCCATTACCTACCAGTGATCTCATATGAGATCACTTAAAAATTACAAATTTCGTAATTTTCTGTCAATATTTACACATATCTAACCTTTTTGCTATATCTACTAGGTATATTTCTCTGATATTCAAATGTGGTTTGCTAATTGTTCACCCAATATCTCGCTTATTTCTATTTAAAATGTTATTTTGAAATGTTATTTTGAAATGTTATTTTGAAATGTTATTTTGATCATTCCAGCGTGTTTCTAAGGCTGTTTTATGCTAAAAATCAAAGTTTCATAAAAAAAATTCCAGTTAATAGAATTATGGGAGGTAATGGGTTAAGTTATCACATGATCTGCATGAAATAACATTCAAATTTTCCCTCGAACCACACCCTTCCATTTTAAATGAAGATTTCGTTATTTTGTATTCTGAGCATGGTCCCCTTGTGAGCCAGCGAAAAGCAACAAGATGTTTCAGTTCTAAACCAATCGCAATTGGTCAGCTTTAAGGTTAGATCCTAATCATGAAGAAGATAGTAGGTCTGAGTACAAAATTTGTACTCAAGACATCATCACGGATAAATAATCTCCGCCAAATGAGTGTATCGCTCGACTACAACTGATTCCAACTCAATTGCTTTCATTACCATGAATCACTAATTATACCCTTTAATAGCTTCATTTTGTAATACAAATGTCTATATTTTACTTCTGGGAAGGCAATAGATATTTTAAAAGAAGCTTTATAAAGAAATGTATTTCCAAAGAGGACTTCTTTTATTTCCCAGAAATTATAAACATTTTATAGCCATACAAAAATGAATCTCAGACATCATCATCATCATCATCATCATCATCATCATCATCATCATCATCATCATCATCATCATCATCATCATCATCATCATCATCATCATCATCATCATCATCATCACCATCATCACCATCATCACCATCATCATCATCATCATCATCATCATCATCATCATCATCATCATCATCATCATCATCATCATCATCATCATCATCATCATCATCATCATCATCATCATCATCATCATCATCATCATCATCATCATCATCATCATCATTACTCTCATCTACTAGCAATCGAGATGTTTGTTCCGCGTCACTTACTTTATAGCCAATTCTTTATTAGATATTAAATGACTTATAGCTTCTCGAAATTCAATATAGAGAAACTGGGCTGACCAGAAAATTTTGCTCTTCTTAAATAATGTATTTTTTTCTCTTTGTTTCATAGGATATAAAGACGATTAGCTGCATTGAATAATATAATGAACAGTTATCGGGTTCAAATCTGTTGTATTGAGTTGTCAGTAAATTCGTTCATTTTTTTTCTTTTTCATTTTAATTATTCCAATGTTATTTGAATTCACACAAATTCTATAACTTTTTGTTGCTCTGTGCTTCCTTACAAATTTTATCTATGTTTTTTTTTTAAAGAAAAAACATTGAATTAATTTTTATCTCTTTTCAGACATATGACGATAGAGTGCTATGAAAAGAAGAAAAGAAAAAAAAACAACGAACAGATTTATCTGACAACCCATTGAGCTTTCAGGCAAGATGCAGAATTCAACAGTTTCTCAATTTATCTAGCCAGGGCGGGGAGCAGGTAACACGCCCAGCTTTCCTACGAAATATTGTCTGCAACAGAATATCTTCTTTCGTGGTGATGATGGCGGTGGGGGATGGTGGCGGTGGGGGATGATGGTGGTGGGGGATGGTGGCGGTGGAGGAGGATGGCGGTGGGGATGATGGTGGTGGGGATGATGGCGGTGGTGATGATAGCAGTGGGGATGATGGCGATGGTGATGGTGGTGATCTGCAAAACATTAAAAAACTCAGTTCAGCTTTGAACTTCTGAGTCCTTGTGACTTGTGAAAGGATTTAACTAGTTTAAATTACTAACTTAAGGTGCGTGGCTTAATGATTAGGGTATTTGTGGCTCACGATCGTGTGTCCGATACTCAGCAGAGCTTTGTGTCTTGGAACGAGACACTTTATTTCACGTTGCTTCAGTCCACTCAGCTGGCAAAAATGAGTAGTACCTGTATTTCAAAGCCTTATCACATTCTGTGTCACGCTGACTCTCCCTGAGAACTACATGAAGGGTACGCATGTCTGTGGATTACTCAGCCACATGCACATTGACTCCACAAACAGGCTGTTCCGTTGATCGGGTCAATTGGAACACTCATCGCCGTAACCGACGGAGTGCCAGTGGAAATTACTACTTTTAATATGATGTGATTTTAATAAGATGAGAGCCAACCTTTCCTTAGTCCTTGGTCCTTGGTCTGATAAAATTTATCTACAGTGCAAAGTAACGTGAAAATTAAAATAACTCTCTAAACTATTATTAATTAAAGATAGAAAAAAGAACTCCATTGATACTTCTATTTTGTCTTTCGTAGATGATGAAACCTTTCGCCATTTTTGCCATTCATTGTTTCTAATATTCCATTGGTGGTACGATTAACAACAACAAAAAAGAATAAAAACAACATCATGTTGGGTACCGAAACAATAGTAATTAACTAATTTACCATTGGATATAACTTTTTGGATAACTAACCTCATAACCGATATAATTTACTAAATCCCAAGAAAGAGTGTTTGACAAGAACCGTAACATTTCTGGACTGATGTAATTTCTCTGACTGCAGATCAATATTCTAAGATGAAATTTCCAACAAGTGTTTAGTGTAAACGGGTAGTGAAATCTACTAGTGTATCTATATCGTTGTAACCTGACTATTACTTGGTGCAAGCAATTTTATAAAATTAGCATATCTAAGCCGCCAATTTTAACGAATTCAGATTGCATTAAAGTAGTATTACATCAGAGGAAATAACTGAATACATATTTCTTATCTTAATGAATACTTAGTAATATCTCATATTCTTACATTATTATAATTTAGAGTGTTAATTTGTAATATTACGATAATTAGCAAAAGTAGAGGCAAACTGAATCACCAACTGATTGTGGTTCCTGCTTTTAACAATTCTGTTTCTATTATATTCCTTAAAAAAAAATGTGATATCAATGTCACTCGCCTAGTCTCTTTTCTTTTTTTCGTTCTTTCTTTTTGATTATGTAGAGCTAGTGTTCTAGAATAGAGCAAAATACCAAATAAGGTGAAACTTGCGATGGTCTGTGTCGGTAATAAATGATCTACGAGAGAGCTCGTATAAAATATACAACCACAGCAATAATGTCTCTCTCTCTCTCTCTCTCTCTCTCTCTCTCACACACACACACACACACACACATACACACACAAATTTTAAAAAATAGAGCAAGAGCCCGAAATGTTAAATTTTTCACTTGTCAAGGTAACTGTACTTAACGATTTCCTCTACAAACTCACCTTCAGAATAAAAGCAAGCTTCTGCTGAACTGAATCCGGTTTCAGTCTGAAATTATTTCTAATCACCTACATTGTTATGTCTTTAACAAACACATGGTCGACATTATTTGTCAGTTCTGTTCCTCAGAACTACAAGGACACATATTTCTCATGATGCAGTTAGTTATTTTCTTCAATGGTTGCTGTGCTCGTCACTGATCTTTCTTTATATCGTTCTTACACAATAAATTTGATGAGAAATTATGTTGCACACAACAGCGAATATGACGAAGGTTTCAAGGTCGAAAACACAATTATAGAATTACCGAGCAGTTTCGATCTCTTATTCTCTCTCTCCACATTCAGTCCTTATAACGCTTACAATGTCTTTTGCATTCCATCGGATCACCTGACTACAGCCTAATCAAGGGAAATTACCACCCGAAATTCCTGACCTTGAAGCCTCAAGTACTTCAATTCATCTGACTGGTTGGAGTTACATGAGTTCTGCATTATGTTACCCAACTAATATGACTTATGATCTCAACCACCATAGCTAAGTAGGTGACTATTCTTATAGTGATATTTCTCTACATTTCTCATACAATTAAATCCCACATAAAATATCTCAAGGTCGATAAATCGATCAGTCCTGAACTTGTCTTGTATTATGCTTCAGATTTATTGAAATGAATTTTGGCCAAAGAGAAAAACATGTCCAGAGTTTGGGAAAATTTGAGAAGGAAAGAAGAATTTGAATGAGAGTTTAACGAAAGAAAAATTTAATGAACCGAGAAGTGTCATGAAAGATAGCTGGCACATGTAGGAAGTGTCTTCTACTATAGCTTCTGGCCGACCAAAGCCTTGTGAGTGGATTTGGTAGACGGAAACTGAAAGAAACCCGTCGTATATATGTATATATATATATATATATATGTGTGTGTTTGTGTGTCTGTGTTTGTCCCCCCACCATCGCTTGACAACCGATGCTGGTATATTTACGTCCCCGTAACTTAGCGATTCGGCAAAAAGAGACCGATAGAATAAGTACTAGGCTTACAAAGAATAAGTCCTGGGATCGGTTTTCTCGACTAAAGGCGGTGCTCCAGCATGGCCGCAGTCAAATGACTGAAACAAGTAAAAGCGTAAAGAGTAAAGAGAGTAATTATCAGTGGGTTCCATCCCCAAGAAAAGCATTCACTCTACCCTAAGGAACCACGTCCCCATCTCCCCATACCTAATATTTAGAATGAATCGAAATCAAACCATGATCACTTCCTTCATCACTCTCTCCCTCCCTCCCTCCCTCACATATCATTTCACTTCGTTCTCCCTTCCCCCTCTCTCTTTTCTAAGTAACCACCAATACGTTTTAGGTAGAACTTTTGTTGTTTTCGGTATTAGAATCTCCGAGCTAAGTCCCTCGCCTTTGGTCTTCGTCTGTCACTCATCTTTTGAATATGAAATTCCCTGTTTGATCCTTTCCCTGCATTACATACGACAAGGACAGTTCCGACTCAAGTACT
>NC_142928.1:161552205-161582205 GCF_046866305.1 Octopus bimaculoides
GGTGTGGCATATTGTGCCAATTAAACACATGCGCTATACATCTGGTCTTCACTTCAGCTTTATTATTATTATTTTAGCGTCCTTTGTCTAACTTCTTTCGTCACACATTCTGTGACATTTTGAGCGAGTCTTTATCTTACGTGTTTCCTTTTGTTTTGCTTATTCCAGGATCTGTGACGAAAGAGCTTTGACAAAGAAACTATAATAATAATAATAATAATAATAATAATAATAATAATAATAATAATAATAATAATAATAATAATAATAATAGGGACCTTTTGAGCGGGATGGGCTACTCGACCTGAAGAAAATTTTAAGTTGGCTCCACCTGCAAGGTCATGCGCTGTTAATCTTGATATGAGATCACTATGTCGCGCACATATGGTTGTGATGCATGTGCCTGGTGTACCCTTATCAGACGGGTAGTCATAATGGGTATACTGGGCTTCGTATATTTTACCCCAGTGTCACTTTGATGGCATGCACTGCTCTCTCACTCAATAATAATAATAATAATAATAATAATAATAATAATAATAATAATCCTTTCTACTATAGGAACAAGGCCTGAAATTTTGGGGGAGGGGACTAATCGATTACATCGACCCCAGTACTCAACTGGTACTTAATTTATCGAACCCAAAAGGATGAAAGGCAAAGTTAACCTCGGCAGAATTTGAACTCAGAACGTAACGACGTGCGAAATGCTGCTAAGCATTTTGCCCGGCGTGCTAAGCATTTTGCTTGGTGTGCTAATGATTCTGCCAACTCGCCGCCTTAATAATAATAATTTCAAATTTTGGCACAAGGCCAAATAACAAAGAAGAAGAAGAAGAAGAAGAAGAAGAAGAAGAAGAAGAAGAAGAAGAAGAAGAAGAAGAAGAAGAAGAAGAAGAAGAAGAAGAAGAAGAAGAACAACAACAACAACAACAACAACAACAACAACAACAACAATAACAACGACCTTTTTTACTATAGGCACAAGGCCTGAAATTTTGGAGAGGGGTATAGTCGATTACATTGACCCCAGTACTCAACTGGTAATTAATTTATCGACCCCCCCCCCCCCGAAAGGATGAAATATAAAGTCAACCTCCGCGGAATTTGAACTCAGAACGTAGCGACTGACGAAATACCGCTAAGCATTTTGCCCGGTGTGCTAACGATTCTGCCAGCTCGCCACCTTTCTACTACTACTACTACTACTACTACTACTACTACTACTACTACTACTACTACTAATAATAATAATAATAATAATAATAAGGCTGAAGTGAATACCGTGTGTTTAATTGGCAAAATATGACCATCCCCCTAGTATAACAACACTTTCAACACACGATTTCTGTTTTAACATACGATTTCACATCAAGAATCTTGCAAAACAAACACACACACACACACACACACACACACACACACACACACACACACACACACACACACACACACACACAAACACACACACACTCAAACAAACAAACAAACAAGCATGATAAAATTCACCCCTTCTGTATTATCTACCTTTTATGCTACTTACCTAGTACACACACGTATACACACATACACGCACGCATACAATCACATACACTCCCAAACATATTCTGTAATTAATCCCTCAGAAACATATTCTGTAATTAATTTACTTGGTAATATCACTGATGTCAAAAAGTACACTGATGTCAACTAGTACTTGGACATCTTTTACATATATTCAATTGTGTAAACTATTAGTGTATTAAATTACAGAGTTATTATTATACATAGACACACACACACACATATATATCTATACGAAATTAATTTGTGTAAAAAAACGATAAGAAGTGAATTCCATCTTGCATTACAAATGCTACTAAAAATTTCACGTACATAAGTACGTTCACCTGGCGCTGATTGAACGCATATAATTCTAATTTATGTAGTATGAAGCATTTAGCGCAACACACGTAACGAATCTTATTTCATAAGTCAACTTAAGTGCATGAAGAGCACATTGTTATTTGTATTATGCAAAAAGCAACTAATAGTATAGAGATGCACGCATCCTTAATTGCACGCAAGTCTCACGATACTTTAATCACTTCCCTTAACAGGTAAACTAAGTTTGCTTGTTGTTAATTCGTTAATATCATAATGTTTATAATGTTTTGTACTTAAAAGCAGTTCATACTGACTGGAATGATAATGCATGCACTTGGGGGCGTGTGCATGTACAGGGTGCGATGAATAAATTGTCGTCTAAATTACGCAAAGATGAAAATAACACTGACATCTCATTTTAACAGATATATTTACCAAAATTACATAAAAATATCTTGAAATACTAAAGAGTAAATTTATTCAATAAAATCGCCGTTGTCTTCAACCGCAGCCTTAAATTGCTTCACGTTTGGACACAATGGAAGCAATTTTTGAAAGTGATCGTTTGTCGATACTAGTTTAGGCTGGCACTTAATTTTTATCGCGCCGGAGAAAGGGAAGATAAGAATTGAATTTGACGGAATTTGAACTCAGTCAAGCTAAAAGACACCACAAAGAATTTCCTCCCTCTAGTCCTATAGCGATTCAGCCAGCTCACCGCCTTAGTAAGAGGACTAAATAAATAAAGTTATTAATAGAAATTTATTACGGCGAATGAATATGAACTTTGTCAATCTTTTTCTGTATAGAAACTAGTTCTCACTACTGACACGGAAAAGTAGAATTAACAAATGTTTGAAATGAATGACAGTGAAAATGAAACATAATGATTTATCTTTCAAATATGGAACGAAAATGAGTGTATAAAAACTTTTCAATTAAATTTTGTTCCTGTAGCATAGTGATAAGTTTACGAATGTTTTAGAATAATTCAAACACCTAGAGGTCTCACAGACCAAAATCAATGGTGTGGATAGATTCAATATGGAATTCTGAAAATAACAGATATACAGGCGTGCATATTCATTTGGCAATTTTCGAGTAGATCAGGCACAGACAAAGAAGCATGCATTTTTAAAAATTGTAATACACACACACACACACACACACACACACACACACACACACACACACACACACACACACACACACACACACACACATCAAATAACAAATGACATAAATTCTTGATTTATCAAGATGATCTCCACCTCTAGGGGATTATCATGACTACCAAATAGCAATTGAGACCAGCTCCACGTGAGAAGGGGGAGATAATCTCAAGAATCAATAACTCCACAAAGTTGACATGCTGTTAATGAAAAGGACAGGCTTATTGCTTGCAGATAAGAGAACAGTCGTGGACATGCGTTTCTAGCTTAATAACCGTCATCAGGACGACATTTGGCCAACCTTATCTCCAGTAGCCAAGGAACTTAGAGATACACAAGCACACATACACACATACACAAAGAGTAGAACACATTTATGGCCTAAGTAATTAGTATAATTTAAACAGAAATGAGCTAAGAGAAATAACTCAGGGCTGTTATTTGGTATTTGATATAACTGTATTTGTCTATGTTGTTCAAATACATGCCACTGGCCACTCGGAGTTATTTCTTTTTGCTCACTTTTGCGTACATAATGTGCATACAAACAAACAAACAAGCATACATACATACAAAGATATATATATGTATATATATATATATATATATATATATATATATATATATATATATATATCACTTAGACGAATTACAGAAGCTACACACATAATAGAAGATAAACCTAGCCTGAATAGGAAACTGGAATGGAACACTAACACACACCCCCAACAAACCACAACATATTACAATAAATTCCCCATAAACCGATAACAATATGAACAAAATATAATACAATACATAGATAAACAAATGGAATTAAATACTACATACCTTAACAAAATTAAATTAAATACAAAACAAAAAAAGTAGGTATAAACACATGAACAAATAAATAAATAAAAACAAAAATAAACGAACATGTATTAACAGAGGATATAGATAATACAGGCACTCCCCATACACACACATGCACTTACAAAACATAGACACACATAGAGGGATACGCATGCGTAGACACATACAATAGGAATACAAAATACAAAATGGCTGATAGTTAGCAAGGTGGGACACACATAAGAAAGAAGAAAGCAAAGGACCACTGATGAGATCACAGGAGTGTGACGAAAGAACTCTGGCCGAAATAGGATTAATGTAATGTAATGTAATATAAAGCTGAAGCAAATTAACACCAAATATACAGTGCGTGTGTTTTTATTGGCTAAACTGGCAATATGACCTTCCCCAAGTACAACAACATCTGTTTCAACACACGATTTCACATCAAAAATCGTGCAAAACAAATATATATATATATATATATATATATATATATATATATATATATATATATATATATATATATATATATGTGTGTGTGTGTGTGTGTGTGTGTGTGTGTGTGTGTATATGTATATATATATATATATATATATATATATATATATATATATATATGATAGATCGCTGACCACTACACTTATATATTTTTTTCTCTCTTTGTTTTTTTCTGTGTTCCTTTCTGTTGAAGAGCGTAGGCTCGAAACGTTAAAGACTTTCTCTATTCCCGAGCGTTATACTAATACATCCATTTATTGTTTACACCACCTGTCTTCGTCTGTTGTTTTTTAGTAAATTCTCCCATATATGTATATATATATATATATATATATATATATATATATGAAAACAACTCTAACATGGAATGGTCGGTGGAGAAAGATTTAGAAACAAATATTTACCTAACTAAACGAATCGCAAATTGAATGCATCTTCTTTAACAATAACAAAACATTTTGTGAATTTAACTTAATTGAAAAAAAAATTCCTACTGTTCGATATTATTTTTTTGCTATAAGTTGTCTCCAAAGCTTGCTTATATTGCAGCTAAAATAGGTATAACGTTTGAAAAAATTTGACGTCAAGCTGATAATGGAAGAAGAAGCCTTGGAATTAAATTTTAGAAATGTTGACTAGTCATAGGAAAATTGGAATTTTGTAAGATATATACAGAAATTCAAGGAATTTCTGTATATGACAGCAAAAAATGCAATTTTAATTAAATATGTTGATTATATATATATATATATATATATATATATATATATATATATATATATACATACAAACATACATACATACATACATACATACATACATACATACATACATACATACATACATACATACATACATATACATACATACATGTGTGTGTGTGAGTGTGTGTTTGTGTATTTATGTATGTATATATTTGAATTCTCTGTGTATTTTGAATTGATTATATATATAACTGTATTCATTGGAACATTATGTATTATTATTCGCCCATGTTCATGTCGTGTGATTTAATAAAATGATGGCTATTAAAAGGCGGTTATTTGAAGAGAACAGTTATATTTCGAGAAGAGTTAAGTTTCATAGATTTTTATGAGTATTCATTATTTTCTTATCTTTTCATTTCCTCTTGCTTACTAACAGAACATTTCACCTTCCTCAACCACATTCTTTACGGCTTTCTGAGGGGAATATTTATTTGTAAAACCATTACATTCTATGTCAGAATAGTCTCAGGCCATGTTTTAGAAAAACATATTCATATCAACTAAAACTCATAAAATGTGGTTATTTCACTATCATTGTAGGAAAAGACATATTTGATGTTATCGTATATTATAAAGATAAAATTTATATAAATTTCTATCATAATGCATTCAAATTACAGTTTATTCAAACGTTTCAATAATGTTAAACGTTAATAACTTTTGATTAATACTGCTTTCAAATTTTGGCACAGGGCCAGCAATTTCGGGGGAGGCGGGGAAGCCGATGACAGCGACCCTAGCGTTCAAACGACACTTAGTTTATTAATTCCGTGAAGATGAAAGGCAGAGTCGACCTCGGTGGAATTTGAAATCAGAACGTACAGACGGGCGAAATGCTGCTAAGCATTTCGCCCGGCGTGCTATCGATTCTGTCAGCTTTGGCATAAGACCAGAAATTTCGGAGAAGGGGATAAGTCGATTATATCGACCCCTAGTTCACAATTAACACTTATTTTATCGACCCCGAGAGGATGAAAGGTAAAGTCAACCTTAAAGGAATTTGAACTCAGAACGTAAAGAAGGACGAAATACCGTTAAGCATTTCGTCTGACGTACTAACGATTTTGTCATCTCGACACCTTACTTTTGATTAGTATTACTTTCAAATTATAAGGCGGTGAGCTGGTAGAATCGTTAGCATGCCGGGCAAAAATGCTTAACGACAATTCGCCTGTCTTTACGTTCTGAGTTCAAATTCTGTCGATGTCAACTTTGCCTCTCATCCTTTCTGAGGTCAACTTGCCCACTCTCCTGAAAATGTTGCCCTTGTGCTAAAACTTAAAACTATTATTACTTTTGAATTTAAAAATAAAATCTAAAAGCTGTGAATTCTTTAATACACTGTGGATAGTGTTTTCAATTACGTTTCAACTAAAAGCAAGGATTTCAAAAAAAAAAAAAACAGCTTGGATCAAGTTGCCGTAAAGAATAAATGAACCAAAGAAAAACTTTTTTTATTGAGACCGAATTTATTTCGTTCTATATTTAAGAGATGAGGAATTATGTACATTATTTACATTTGACGAATATTTGTCCTCATCTTGTTTGTTGTTAACACAACGTTTCGGCTGATATACACTCCAGCCTTCACCAGGTGTCTTCATCAGGAAATTTCGAACCTGGGTTCTCATTCCTAAGGTATTTTTCGATGTTATTATTATTATTATTATTATTCAGGTCACTGCCTGGAATCGAACTCGGAATCTTGGGGTTAATATTCTACACTCTTAACCACTACGCCATATGCCTGTGGGTAATTATGGATTGAATTTTAGGGCTTATAAATCTAATATTTTCCTATCCTTCCTTAATACCAGTTTCCATATGCCATTCATATCTGCATATCACGGACACCTTTATACTCTGGCTCCACCAGGAAGATGTCCAAGTGCTGTTAAATCATGTGAACAATAAAGCCATCCATACAATTCCCAATGGAAAAGGAAAAAGAAAATCAGCTAGCATTCCTGGACGTATTAATAACACGCACCGAGTATGGATTCAGGACATCCGTATACCGCAAGCCGACCTTCACTGGACGATACCTTAACTTCAATTCCCACCATCTATACAGTGTAAAGAGAGGGATTGTTCAGTGCCTAAAACATTGAGCAAAGAATATAAGTAGAGATCGTGATACCTACCACGAAGAAATGATCAAGCTCAGTAACAATCTATTAAGCAACAACTACCCCCAAAACATACTATCTACTCCAATTATGAAGAAAAGAGAGGATGAAACCAATAAACTGTCTACAGTCTATCTACCCTATGTGAAAGGCCTTTCCGAAAAGATACAAAAGATATGCAGCCCATATGACATCAGGACGATATTCAAGAGTAATACAACACTTCGCAAATATCTCCTTCGGGTGAAACCACCAATAGAAGAGAATATGACCAAAAACTGCGTGTACTCCATCCCATGCAGCTGTGGTAGGTTATACAAAGGCGAAACATGCCGCCCCATCAAAATAAGGGTAGAGGGACATCGCAAAGCTGTGACACGAGGAGATATTGATAAATCGGGTATAGCTGATCATGTGTGGAAAAAATGGAGACCACCTTCCCCTGTGGGATGAAGTTAAAATAATAGACAGAGAACACCACTGGAAAATATGAAATGCGCAAATGATGGATTCACTCCAAATTCTATCTCAAGTATATTGGTGTCATTTCATAGTAAAAGTTTTCATTTTATATATTTGAGATCTGGCGTATATTTGACTATAAACCAGTACAGAAATCCAACCAGGCAGATAGAGTCAAATGTGAGTTTGCATGCATGCGTGACATACAGCGAGTCTTGGGGAACTTTTTACATTTCTTCAGCAAGAGAGAGAGAGAGAGAGAGAGAGAGAGAGAGAGAGGTGGGGGGCATACAGCTAGAAAAAAAAAGAGAGAGAAGTAGATCCCAGTACAGGTATATTATCATCGAGCCCGAAAGGACGAAAGACAGAGTTGATCTTGGCAGGATTTGAACTCCAGATGGCAGGACGTATACTGTACAGCTATTTATCCCTAGCTCTACCCACTTGGTAATTTACCACATACCTGATATATCAGCTTAACTCGGAAATATTTAACTGAACAAATTTGAATCAGATCCAAATTACTTAAGTTTCGTCGACGTGTCTACACCCACAAAACTTTAAGAAAAGAGCAGCTGAGTCAAACTGGTATTTATATATATATATATATATATATTCTTTTGCTTGTTCCAGTCTTTAGTCGAACAAATTGACCCCAGGACTTATTCTTTGTAAGCCTTGTAATTATTCTATCGGTCTCTTTTGCCGAACCGCTAAGTTACGGGTACTTAGACACACCAACATCGGTTGTCAAGCCATGGTTGGGGGACAAACACAAACACACAAATACACACACACACGCACACACACACACACACACACAAACATATATATACGACGGGTTTCTTTTAGTTTCCGTCTACCAAATCCGCTCACAAAGCTTTGGTCGGTCCGAGGCTATAGTAGAAGACACTTGCCCAAGGTGCCACGCGGTGGGACTGAACTCGGAACTATGTGGTTGGGAAGCAAGCTTCTTACCACACAGCCAAGCCTGCGCCTATATAACACTAGATAATTTTATGCTACGAAAACATAAACAAGGATATAAGTAAACTATGACATTATTTCAAAACAGATGTTTACGTGTTTTTAAGTTCTCAGTAACTTATTATTTCGATTATCTTGTTAATTTTATGATATATAAAACTCCTCAAATTTCTTCAAATTTCTTTAAATATCATGGAAATATCAGCTGGAAAATCTGAGAGGGAAAAGAATCAATAGAGAATCCAAAGCTACAGGGCTCCATAATTAATGAATAATACAGAAAACTTTGATAAATATAAAGTTGTGATATCATAGAAAGACGAGAAGGAATCATTAATGTAGTTGTATGATTGCGAAGATAATAGATATGCAAGATAAAAAGTGACACATTTCATTCAACATTCACACTTCGAAGTTTTGCTTCTGCTGGAGTCGGATTTTTTTCCAGTTTATCGGACACGGAATCGGCACCATAAAAACATATAAAATCCATGTGTAAAAATATATATAAGAAAGAAAAATATATAATAACTCTTTCTAATTTAGGTGCAAGGTCAGTAGTTTTGAGGACAAGGAATAAGTCGATTACCTCAACTAAGTATTTAATTGACTGGTACTTTATTTTAGCAGCCCCCGAAAGGATGAAAAACAAAGTTGACTTCGCCGGGGTTCGAGTTCATATCACAAAAACCCAAAACAAGGCAATTTTACCCAAGGTCTAACGATTCTACTAGCACCCCTTCTTAAAATATAACAACAGTAAAATTCTTTATTTTCTAATTATGGTACAAAGCTAGCAATTTTGAGGGGAAGGGCCAAGTTGATTACATCAACTCTAGTACTTAACTGGTACTTTATTTTATCGACAACGAAAAGATAAAAGGCAAAGTTGACCTCAGAACGTAAAGAACTGCGAGAAATGTCACTAAACATTTTATCCGATGCACTAACGACTCTGCTAGCTATAATAATAATAATAATAATAATAATAATAATAATAATAATAATAATAATAATAATAATAATAATTGGACAGAGGAGAAGCTAAAGGAGATGGGCAGGAAGACAAAAACGCTCCTAACGATGCATGCAGCCCATCATCCACGTGCAGACACTGATCATCTATACACGAAGAGAGCAAATGGAGGAAGGAGGCTGATAAGTGTGGAAGACTGCGTGCGTATCGAACTCGAGTGTTTAATGACATACCCAGCCCAAAGTAAGGAAACCTTACAAGTGTCAGTTAGGAATGAGGGAGTATTGAAAGCAGCGAAAATGGGGAAACAAAGGCAGAAGTACAAAAAGGACAAGAAGAAGCATTACGCAACAAGACAGTACACGAGCAATTCCATGTAACCACAACAGAAATTGCTAGAAAACATAGGTGGGATTGGGTGAAGAAAGGAACAGTGAAAAAGGAGACCGAGAGCAATATACTGGCAGCGCAAGACCAAGCTTTGGCCACGAATTGGAGGGTCAACCTTAGGAATGAGCAAGTGTCTCCGCTGTGCCGAATCTGTAATAGAGTGAACGAAACTATTACCCATATCACGAACGAATGCCCTAGAATTGCCCAAAACCATTACAAGTTGTGACGATACGATAAGGTAGCGAAAGTGTTATACTGGAAACTGTGTGAAAAGTGGGGGTTAGAGAGGGGCAAGATGTGGTATAAGCACAAACTGCAGAGAGTGGTGGAGTCAGAGACTTGCAAAATCTTCTGCAATTTCCCAATCCAAACAGATAAGGTACTAGATCATAACAGACCGGACTTAGTGGTAGCCAACAAGATGCACCACATGTGCTATATAGTTGATGTTGCGCGCCTCTTTGACCTACGAATAGTCAAGAAGGAAGGCGAAAAAATAAAATAGATAAATACAACCATCTTATGTACGAAACAGCCCGGCTCTAGAAAATGAAGAAGGTGAAGATAGTGCCAATTATTGTTGGGTCCTTAGGAATAGTATCAGAATGCATCAAGGGGAATATAAAGGAAATTGGAATAGAGTGTGCAGTAGAACTGTTACAAAAGGTTTGCCTATTTGGTACGGCCAGGATAATCAGGTAAGTATTAGATAGTTGAAAAGAACAGATAGCATGGTACCGTAGGCTGCAGGCAGCAAGCTCGCTACGCATGCATGACTGCAGGGCATCCAACAAAACTTCTGATAAAAAGAAATGATAATAACAGTAATAATTTATGCAACAAGCCAAGGATGTTGGAAGAATAGAACGTTCGTTGTTACTAACAGAATACAGACCTGAAACGGAGAAACTGGATCGCTGATTATAGCCAACCATTAACAAGCCATTAGAACAAATTTTATGAAGGCAAACTCAGCCAGAGCAAACACAAAATCTGTGGAAAAGGAGACGAAAGTATTAACCATCTTTTACGTGAATGCAGTATACTAGCATAAAAAGATTACAAGTGCAAGCATGGCTGTGTCGGTAAAAGTGTGTATTGGGATGTAAGCCGAGTGTGTGGATTTAGAGACAGAAAAGTGGTATGAACAGGAGTCAGAAGCTATGAAGGAAAATAATAGTTATAGGGTATTATGGGATTTCCCTATAAAAACTGTGCATACTATTGAAACAGGGAAACCACATATAACTGTAAAGGACAAAAAGAAAAAAAAATAGTATAAGATCATAAACTTTTCAATAGTAGAGTGAGTACTAAAGAAATTGAGTAAATTGAGAAATATCAAAACATAATCGAAGAAATGAAGAGATTGTGGACGAAAAAGGTAAAAGTTGTTTCTGTTGTAATTAAGGCATTCGGTACACCATCCAAACTAAGAGGATGAAGAGAACTGAGACACACATTGTCACCCTACCGAAAAGTACCATCTTGTATTCTGCTAGAATCTTAAGAAAGCTACTTGGGATTTGAGGAGATTTGTTGTCTCCAAACCACATGACAACATCCTTGCTAACTAAAGTAGCATTAATAGCTTTATAAGAACAACAACAACAATATTTAGCCCAGTTAGTGACTTCGAAGTGACAGAAAAGTGATTTGAACATGAAACAAAGAGAATTACAGGATTTTATGACATTTCTCCATAGAGACTGACTATACTATTGAAACAAGGTGACCAGATATGATTGTAAAGGACAAGTGAAAAAAATGTGGCGAATAGTGTCACATCAAAGGCTTTGCAACACCATGTGATGGTAGGACGAATATCAACAAAATCAAGAGAAATGAAGAGATTTTAGAACACAAAAGTGACAAGTATTCCTGTGATAATTGGTGCATTTGGCACAACACCCAAGCTAATACCTAAGAGGGTGAAAGATATTGGAATTGCGACACGCATTGTCGACCTGCAGAAAAGTACCATTCCGTATTCTGCACGAATCCCGAGAAAGATTCTTGAGATTTGAAAAGGCTCGTCGTAAAAACCTCAGGTTTTAATTAAGTTGGAATTAAAAACTGTTTGTAACTCTTCACGAAAGTAAATAGACAATAATGAAAAGCTTTTCAAATAACAATAATAATAATCCTTTCCAGTATAGGCACAGGTCTTTAAAATATTGGGGGAGGCGGCTAGTCGATTACATCGACCCAATGCTCAACTGATACATATCTTACTAAAAGGATGATGGCAAAGTATACTACATATTGGTTTCAAATTCTGGCACAAGACCAGCAATTTCGGGGAAGGGGCTTAGTCGATTACGCCGACCCTAGTGTTTAAATGGTACTTATTTTGTATTGACTCAAAAACTGAAATGGAAGAAACATCCAGCATGCTAACGATTCTGCCAGGTCGCCGCCTTAGTGTGCTCTTTAAACTAAAAGGATAATCTATTCGATGGGGTTCCACGCAGTTTCCGGCTACCCAGTTTTACTCACGAGGCTTGAGTCGACCCGAAGCTTCGTCTAAGATGACATACAGTATAGTTGAACTCGATACTTCGTAATTGCGAAGCGTACTTCCGAAACATTCGACCACGCTGCATTCTTAAATAAACCTTACAAAAGCATGAAAGCTGCAGTTTCTTATTCTCCACTCCGAAATCCTTTAAGCTTTGTATCGATATATGAAACAAATATTATTCTTTCAATTGTATTGGTTTTGTTTCCAGCTAATATTTTTTCTATGATTGAGAAAAAAAAGTACTAAATGGGGCTGAATAAAACAGTGTTTTCATAATCTATTGGAAAACAGATTTGAAAATTAAACCCGAAGTACAGATAAATTCTTACCTTGTTATGTTTCAGCTTAAAGCTACATCTTTTAGTTTGATCTTCCCTTCTAAGCGCAGTATACCTCTTTTTGACTAATGAACTAGAGTGGTTCACTGCCAGGATTATTCCCGCTTCTTATTTATCGTAAACTATGCGGTTATGGGCTCATTCTTCTCAAGTAAATAATTGGCTTACTTAATTGTATTACATAGTCCGTTTTCTGGATATCAACTACAAAGGAGTTTATGTTCAACAAATACAATTTTGGAGCGCTCATGCATGTATATATATTTTTACAACTGTTTTAAGGTTATAACATTTGATGTTTTCAGCTTTTTCCATCGATTCTTTAAATAGATTTTAGTCGCCATTTACTGAAACCCAATGACGCCATTTTACATTATATATAATGACATTCAACCAAAAATTGCTTCCATTTAAAAGTTATTGTTCATTCCCTTTCTCTCCATCTATCTCTGTCTCACACACACGTTCTCTCTCTTTCTCTATTGCTCTCACTTTTTTTCCTGCTTGATTTGCCATTCATACACACGTTTAAATGAAATCGAAAATAAATAAATAAATAAAAATAGCAGTGATCCCCATGACAGCAACTTAACATCAAAGCTACAGTCAGACTAATCTATAGTTTTTAGCAGATGAAATGCAGACGTTTCTGACGTTCATGTAAGCTCACCAATCCATCTTCAAATTACATTGTCATTAAAAATTTAGCAACTTATGTATTTACTTTCAATGATCATGATCCCAGGTACAGTGAATTTGCAATATCATTTATATGACCCTTTGTAGATGTGGTGGTCTGTATTCACGACACAAATGTACTGTTCATACGAGAGGGAGCATGCACAATGTATTCAGAAATAGCAGCCAGTTCTGCCTATTGTCTGTAGAAACGAACGATTGATTAGATTTGTGGTTCTCAAACTGACGAACACCAAACCCATCCATTTCCAAAAAAATTAGTGAAATTGTGTCCTCCTCCTTCTCCTCCCTCTATTAATGTGAAAACAAAAATGTGATTTGCAGTATTTGTTCCTGCACTTTACGTTCTGAGTTCAAATTCCTCGGCGGAATTTGAAATCAAATTTTTCAATGTCGATAAAATAAATTAATAGTCAAGAACTGGAGGGGGGCGATAGAACTGACTAATCCCTCTCCTGAAAAGGGCTAGCTTTGTACCTTATCCAAAAACCATTCAACTAGAGCTGACTTGGGGCTAAAGAACAATAATCGCTTACACATCTAGATTGTTCTTCCACTCCAAATATGTGGTAAATATTCAGGGGATTTATAGATAATCAGTAACAGTTCAACACTGAAGTATTTATTTTTAATGGCTTAGTCGGTCGAAGGGTTGCGCCCTAGATCTTTTCAGGGTTCGTGGAAGGAAATTAGAAAGTTATCCTCAGACCGGATACCTGGACCGAAGGCATGCAGTAGAATGGACTCGGTTAAAGGTACTCGGTCAACAGATTAACACCACATGACACATTATCACAAATAATGAAACCATTATCACATATATTGAAAGCCGTCCTTTCGGATGCAATTTTCATTATCATATGTAATAGCTATGGAAAGAAATCGTGAGGTTTAACGGTAAACGTTTGTTCTGCGTGTCAGCGAAAAAGGTGTATATTGTTCATTGTGTTCATTATCAAAAATTAGATATTGTTTCACACTCCAGAGGTTGTCGACAAGCCAAATCAGTTCATCCACATTTTATAATAAATGATGATCCGTTCAACTACAGGCCAGTATGCATGTGCATCGAACTCTCGCAAAATTATACGTGATGTTACATCATTCTATTGTTGGTATTTAACATAAAAATATAAGATAGTTATAGAATACTTAGTACTATATTCACTGTACAACAAAAGAAAGAACATTATGAAGAAATATTTCAAAGTTAGAAATTCACAAATGAAGCAAGACCTTTATAATTAACAACACAAAAGCCATTGAAATTGGCATTCTTTTTGTTCTTTATGGTCTGTTAGAATAGTTTATTGCTATTATATTTAAGTGATGGTTTGATACACCTCCATCGTCAACTGTTTTCAAACTTACTGCTGTATAGATAGTGGGTTTTTGTGTCATAGAGAGGATAGTGTGATCGAGGTTTACGGTTTTCATCAAGGAAGGGTTGGATTTCAGATTGAAGATCTCGAAATAAGTGTCTTGTTGAGATTATATCATGTCTTCTTGTTACCAAAACGAATGAAGACATGGTGATAAACGTGTACTTCAATCGCAGGTAAATTTTCCACGAAGATTGGCACACCGACTAAAGTAAACTGAGTGGCGTTGAATAACAGCTTGAGAAGTTACTTTTCTTAAGCAAAATGCGAAAGGTTAACATACAGCCTTATTACATACTGTCAAAATGTAAGAGTTGTTCGTTTTAGTAATTGACTTTGATCCAACAATATCAAGTGACAGTCGCTGTCAAGCTCTTGTTGATTGTATCAGTTTGGTCGGTTGTAATTTTGATGAAGGTTTCAACCTTGCATACATATGACATGATATAATTTTAGCCTTAACGTATTTTTTTAATTGAATGCTTTCGTAAAAACAGTTTTTCTACCTAAGCCGTGATGTACTATTTCTTTGTGAGTTTTCTTAGTTACATCAACTTGTTCATCATTTGACATCAATTCATTATCTTTAGCAATTGCGTAAATTCTACTCAAAGAGTCAGCAACGAAATTCTCACTTCCTGGACGGCATTCTATTTCACATGAGTACTCTGAGATCTGTAATCCACAACAACACAATTTATTATTATAATAGCAGGCTTAGATCAAATTGAATAGTTATTACTTGTTCATGTGTAACTAGTTAAAACTTTTATGTTAAAATATAATATCATACTTTTTTCTGATGATCTGACAATTGCAATGGGTTTTAATTCTACAATGGACCGTTTCTTTGACTGAGTGGCACTGAATCTCCTTTCTTTCCTTTTTAGGTGCCATGTACAGAATGTAGGACATAGGCGATCATGTCTTGCCACAATTCTGTGTTTTTTTTGTTTTCTGTAACAGTTCCACTTCCTGATATTTAATGCCCCTTTTTTCCAACACGTTCATCAGGATTGACATCCATATCATCCTTCTTCTTCCTCTGCTTCTTTCCCCTTTAATCTTTTCAGTCCTTGCTAAATTCTCCACACTTTCTTTCCTTATCATATGACTTAAATAGCTCGTTTGTTTGGACCTTATCTCACGAAGTGGTTTAATATTTACCATAGCCCGGGTCAGCACTTCTTCATTAGACATTTTGTCCACACTATCTTCAATATTCTCTTTAAGAACCACATTTCACAACTCACCAAGCGCTTTCTCGTTCCTGATGTTATAGACCATATCTCACATCCATACAGGGTAGACATAGCAGCTAAATATACGGATCTTGGTCTTGATGCTCATAGTATGGTTTTTCAAGTGGCTGTCGATTTTATTTTCTTAATTGCTACAAAGGGTGGAAAATGTTGTTCCCAAGGAGGCCAGAGTATTTTATATAACATGCCATCACTTTTGTTGCCTACAACAAAATAGGTTATGGTATACATAGAAGGTTTAATTATTTCCTTAGCTAACAGTTTATTAATTTTACTCTTATTGAACTAGTAGTCTTTGACAGAGCGATTCCCAGTGAAGCAACAAGTATTGCTTTAAAAATTCGTAAGTTTGAGCCGGTGACTATTCTAAATTTTGAAAGCTTTTCAATTATGTCATAAAATTTTCGGATTCAGCATATGCAAAAGTTTGCCTCTGAGTTCAATCTAAAGTAACTGAAAATGGAATAATAGAAGCATTTCAAAGATGGAAGAATCAGATATTTCACAGACAACGTTAAATTTCAGTTACTGAGTAACAATTGTTTATTTCAATGTTTAGAATTGGTTTCTAATTATATCGAGCTTGTTTCTACCAACAAGATTACGCCCTTTATAGTATTACTTAATACCAATACCAAGCTTGTCTTCAGGAATCTAAATCATTTCACTATCAATAAGCCACCTTTGACCGTGACCATTCACAGGACCAAAAGTTAATTAATTAATAATTAGATCATTGACTGTATAATACAATTGAAACATTATTTATCTGCAGCAGCACATTGTTTATGACCATGAAAGATTCACAACAAGAACCAGTTTTAGCTTGAAAAGATTTCCCAGGAGCAACAGTATAAGAATTAGAATTTGTTACAATGTTATCCATAACACTAACAGTAGTCTCTTCTGCTCGTCCTATAGAAACAGTGTCCTGTAAAAACCTATCAGTTTTATGAAACAAAATAAAGCTATGGCAAACTATTTTTCGAATAGTTTCCCTGTTAAGTCCTTGACAGAAACCATTTCGAAGAATTTCTGTAAATGATGTAGGAAAGTTACAATTTTGGTATTTGTCTAAGAGAACTAATAAAAATCATTTGTAGGTTGTCTGGTTGTTGCTTAGGCGAATATAATTTTATTCGTTCAATGAGTATGTTTTGTAGTTAATAAATTTAGATGTAATGAAAAGTTTTGCTTTTGAATAGTATTTAAGGTCAATTCAGCCATTTCTTTTGTAATTTCAAGTTATTTCAATAAAGTACCCTATTTCAGTATTGTAACTGGTTGCTGCATCCGCAAGATTTAATAGAAATAAATCCATTTTTTTTCGTTCTCACTTCGTTTCGTATATCTGAGATAACTTTCAAACTAAACAATAAATTTACCAAAAGCTTCTGCACATTTATTCTTTAACATAGAAAGTCGATTCTTTATGATGGCATTGTTGACTATAAAGTTGTTTCTGAAGTGTGAAGATTGTTGTAGACCATAATTTAAAAGAGCCGATATCCAAGCAAAAGTTTATTTCACACTCCAGAAGTTGCTGACAAACGAATTCATTTTCTTCACATTTTATAATAAATGGCAAGCCGTTCCATTATAGGCCAGTACACATGTACAACAAACTCCCGCAAAACAACGTGATCTCACATCGTTCTACTTTTAGTACTTAACATAACAATATAAGATAGCTATTGAATTAACTAAAGAACATTACGTATTAGTAAGAGAATTTGTAGAGAGGATAGGTTTTTTTTTCTGGGAAAAACAACAGTAATAACAGCAAGCATATTTCTTTGAAGATCAAAATATTAAAAGACTGAAAATTGAAATTATTTTGTGACTTTAAAATAATCCATCTTTCTTTTTTTTTTTTGTTTGTTCTATATCCGATCTTCTGTAGACTGATATTTGATTGTAATTTCTACAGTACTATATAGGTGAGCATCAAATTTCCCCTGGATTGGACCATTTGCAACTTTACCACTACTGAAAATGTGAAGCCAATGCATCAAGCCATTAAAACATTCGTTGATTCGACGATGATGCTGTACATTAATGCCCAACTCTGTCGTCTCAGAATTGTTTCAACTCCATATCTAAGAATAGATATTGCTCATGAATAAATAGCTAATATTACGATATCATCATTCATCTTTAACTTCAGTATTCTCTTTATCTTCTTTTTGCACTCTTTTACTAGACTGTTACTTCTATTCCTTATTTTGTGTGAACAATTTCAAGTTATCCATTTAGATTAGAAGGCAGATCATTGGCTGTCCTTACTTTCCGTAATATGCTTGTGGGTGGCAAGAAAACTATAACAAATAATAGCAGTGTTACTCTGTCTCGATGAAATATTCTTCATTTCATGTTGAGTTTTCTCAATGATTGTGTTCCAGCTACTAATTTGGCATTTCATTGTCTCATGCTTCCACAGATTAATGCTTTGATGCTATCTTCCACTCCGTAGATATTCATGTTTGTTGTGCTTCAGCTATGTGGTAACAGATTTTAGGCCCTTTTGTAATCTATCCAGGCCATCCCCAAATTTGTCTGTCCTCCCTACACTTCTTTACTACCAATTTGCAATCAATAGTTGAACTTTCCGTCTAGAAAGCGTCAGTGCCCCTTCTTCCCTGCCTGCATCCTTTTTTTTTTCCACCGGCAAAGTTCCTTTTGTCCTCAAGATGCTAATACAGTTCTGCTAATATGCCTGTGAGCAGCTTCCACATTAAAGGAAGGCAAGTTATCGACCTAAAATTAAAAACTATGTTTCCCTTATCAATATCCTTAACACAGCGCAGTTCTTCAAGTTGTCATCTGAAGTGGGACAGTTCCCAGTTCGTGTATAGTGCTTAGAGATTCTATTTTAATGCAGAGCACCGTTTGGTTCAGACTCCTTCCAATTTTACGTTTTCTTCAACTATTTCGTCTCTTTTGTTGTTCCAGTAACTATATATCCCTGTTTTTTCTATACCTTCTGTTTCTCCCTTCAGCTTTCTTAACCATTCTGCTTTGCTGATAGGTTCAGCTGACTGATTCCAAATTCCACTCCAAAAGTTTCTTTCTTCAGTATCTAGAATAACAACCTCATTTCTTTTACACTTTAGCTCAACAAATAACATTTTAAGATTTGAATTGAACAGTTATTCTGTTTCATTTATAGTGTTTTACTTTTTAAATTTTGCATTAACTGCTATTTGTCTCAACTGCTAATGCACTTTTGTAATCTTTACGGAGGTGTACTAACAAGGAAAGTGATTTGATCTGAGACTGTGTAGTTAAACTGTTGTGGTGAGAGCCACTGACACTCCCGGAGGATAAGAATAATAGACCAGCCGAACACTTATAAAGAGTAGCGTATTGTTTGAGACGAGAGGTCGGTAGAAACTAAAACATTTGCAGTGTAGAAAACACGTGTTAGTCATTCAAAAACACACAGAGACAGTTGGCCTCACTTAAACATTTATTATTAGTTATACGGTGTCAAAATTTTCGTCGCAAAATCTTCAACTTGGCCACTGACAAGATTACACTGTATCTCAATTATACTGTAATCTCTTTTCCCCTTTCCTATAACTGTCTCATTTTCAATTTGTTGATTCTACACAAATCCGTCCTTAGCTGGTTCAACTTTTTGCCCATTGCGGTTCATTATCACTTCTATTATTTCTTTCCTTGAACTTTACTACTTCCACTACTACATTTGCTCCAGCGCGTCATAAAATATTTGTTTCGGATATATTACTTGTTGGAACCATGGGTAATATGTCATTTACTTTTTGTGTTTCTTGTCTAACACATTCCTATCTATATATCTTAAGTCGGTGGAGGCGCAATGGGCCCAGTGGTTAGGGCAGCGGACTCGCGGTCGGAGGATCGCGGTTTCGATTCCCAGACCGGGCGTTGTGAGTGTTTATTGAGCGAAAACACCTAAGCTCCACGAGGCTCCGGCAGGGGGTGGTGGGGACCCCTGTTATAATCTTTCGCCCCAACTTTCTTTCACTCTTTCTTCCTGTTTCTTGAGTAACGCTGCGATGGACTGGCGTCCCGTCCAGCTGCGGGGAACACATACGCCATAGAAACCGGGAAACCGAGCCCATGAGCCAGGCTAAGCTTTAAGTCTGGTGGGGTTTTCTCAGGATCTTTTGCATTTCTTCCTGTACTTTTTTCTAAGCAGTGTATTTTTTTTTCATGTAAACCTGCTACCTGTAGTTCCCTAATTCTTGTGTTTTCCTCGACTGAGTTAATTCTAATTCTTCTGTGACATCTTCCTCTAATTCTGTGACTCCATCAGTCTCTTCGCCTATTCTTCTAGTCCATTTTCCATTTTCCTTCTGATTTCCTCAATTTCAATTTCAGTTAACCATTTATTTGCTTCGCTTGATCTACCATGATCAGCTAACCTTTGTTCGCTGACCCCAGAAACACCTTTGTCCTCCTATATTTGCTTCATACTTTGCTCATAAACTTTCCCCGTTGATTCACTTTTAATGAACTCTCCAAGACAATTTTATTCTCACCAAGTTTGGTGACATTTATTCTTATGTTCAGTCTGGTCCGTAGTTTGATGAGGACCTGCAGCAACTTGTTCAACGTCTCCATGGCTGCCTAATGAGAGACCTTCACCATCATTGATTCCAGCTCCTATCTACATCATTATTTGTTTCAATTGTATACATATTGTATACATGGTCTTCGGTTAATTATGGTCTTTCCTTCTCTCAGTGTTTTTATCGAAGCACCATCTCAAGGAAGATTGTCGACCAAAACTAAAGACTTCATCCTACACATATGATGATGTTATTCCCCCACCGGACAACTACTCGGAATTTTTTATTTGATATCGGGGATTTTTTATTTTGGACTTTTCCCTCTCCTAGAAAGGTTGCTGTTATATCGGCTTTGCCAAATGGTAATCTACGTGCTCTTATAGCAAAGAAGGACACCTTCTGTTGGGTGGCAGTTGACTCTATTGAGTTTATTTACCCTTTGACAGGTTTTGTTTCTCGCTCTTCAGGATTTCCAACAAAAACCACCTTTCGCAACAAGTAAGCCTCGTAGCGTTATTGACGGCCCGTCTATGCAACAGGCTGTGCTGAGTTACAGGTTTCATTATTCATCATCATCATTATTATTATTATTATTATTATTATTATTATTATTATTATTATTATTATTATTATTATTATTATTATTATTATCAATATCATTGAGTGAAAGAGCAGTGCATGCCACCAAAGTGACAATGGGGTACAAATATACGAAGCCCGATATGCTCATCATGACTACCCGACTGATAAGGGTACACCAGGCACATACATCACAACCATATGTGCGCGACATCGTGATCTCATATTAAGATAAACAGCGTACCACCTTGCAGGTGGGGCCCAGTTAGAATTTTCTTCAGATTGAGAAGCTTATCCCGCTCAAAGGGCCCCTGAATAAGGCTTATTTAAGGATGAAGAACGAAACACTCATGTTTCCAAAGGTGAATTATTCAAACCCCAAAGATTCTCCGCCACTACTTCTGCTCGTGATCAGAGATGCACATTTCGTCATCCACTAAGGAACATGCTCAACTGGTTAGGGTCAAGCAACTGACAAGCAAGTCTGTGGTATTGAGCAGAGTATTTGTAGCCCATCTTATATACCAAGACAAAACAACGTACATTCATGACAACACTTCCAATCAGTTAAGATCAAAGGTGATGAGAGCCACTGTCTGGTACTGCATCAGGGCATATTATCATTAATATTATTATTGTTGTTGTTGTTATTAATATTGTTGTTGTTGTTGTTGTTGTTGTTGTTGTTGTTGTTGTTGTTGTTGTTGTTGTTGTTGTTGTTGTTATTATTATTATTATTATTATTATTATTATTATTATTATTATTATTATTCAGTAGCCTTATTTTTAGTTCGTGCTTTCACTACAGCTTTGTGTGCCTTGGGTATGTGCTGTGGTTTGTTGTTGTGGTGCTTTTATTTTCACTGTATTGAAAGTGTTTTACGTAGGATGTGTGCAGTGCCTAGCAGTGTTATTTTCTGTATGTTATATATACTTGTAAGTCCTGGTGTATTTGTTATGTATTTTTTTTAATGTTCTTTTGTCACATCTAATGCGCCTACTATGATAGGAATTGTTTCTGTTTTTATGCTCTACATTCGAGTTACTTCTATTTCCACATCTTTATATTTTGGAAGTTGCTCGGGTTTTTTTTAGAGAAACATTATCATCATTTTTTTTTCTTGATGATCTCTGACAACTATACCCGGTCTATTGGCCTTAATTTTTCTATCTGTGTGTATTGGTATATCCCAGTGTATGGTTGCTTTCTCATTTTCTGTGACCTTTTCTGGCGTGTGCCAATACCATCTTTTTTCTGTTGTTATTCTATAGTATTGGCATAGCTTCCAGTGCTATAGGTCCCAACACTGTCGTGTCTGTGAATATATTCCTTCTTAGCCAGGACTGAGCAGCCAGAGACAATACGATTTATTGTTTCTTCTCCATCTCCACATATTCTGCAGTTATTTGTATTTCTTTTCATTACATGTTTTTAATGATTTCTGGTGAGAAAGCTTTGATCTTGTGCTACAATTAAAAATCCTTCGGTCTCTGCTTTGAGTCCTGAGCTTCTCAGCTATTGTTGGGATTTTGCATTGTCTATTTCTTTTCTTTTTAGTTTAACGCAATATTATTGTTATCATTATTGAGTGAGAGATCAGTGCATGCCATCAAAGTGACACTGGGGTACAAATATACGAAGCTCAGTATACTCATCATGACAACCCGTCTTATAAGGGTACACCAGGCACTTGCCTCACAACCTTATGTGAGCGACATGGTAATCTCATATCAATATAAACAGCACATGACCTTGCAGGTGGGGCCCAGTTAGAATTTTCTTCAGGTCGAGTAGCCCATCCCGCTCAAAAGGTACCTGAATAAGGGTTGTTTAAGGATGATGAACGAAACACCCATGTTTCCAGAGGTGAATTATTCAAACCCCTAAAGAATTCCTCTCAACACATGGCTATGATGCTTCCTCGCTACTTCTGTTCCTGATCAGAGATGCACACATCGTCAGCCACCAAAGGACATGCTCAACTGGTTAAGATCAAATAATTGACAAGCCAATCTGTGGTATTGAGCAGAATATTTGCTGTAGCCCATCTTTTGTACCAAGACAAAACAATGTACATGAAAGCACTTCCAATTAGTTAAGATCAGAAGCCATGAGAGCTACTGCTTGGTACTGCATCCGGGCATTTATTATTATTATTATTATTATTATTATTATTATTATTATTATTATTATTATTATTATTCAAAAGTTATTACATGCTAATTTCATTAGCAAAGATGGTATCCTGAAGTTTGGTGACCGTAAGTCTTCTCAAATCTTAAGAATATTTCATAGGATTCTTGCAAAATGCTGAGTGTGGCGCTTTTTCTGCAGGTTGACCAATGCGCGTCTCATTTCCACCATCATTCAGACTTAAGAGCGTTGTCTTCAATATTCTTATCATTTATTATTTGACTACATCCCTATATTTCTCATTTTTCTCTGTTTTCTTGATTATACACTCTACCATTATATGGACTTGCAAAGTCAAGGATCTAAATGCTGTTTTTATTTCTGTCCTGCATATCTAATCTGTCTTGTATAGCATGTTTGGTCTCAATGCAGAAACCCCATGAAATTTTGTGTTCATACCACTTTTCTATCGTTTCAAATCCACAACCTAGGTTAATATGCTCATGCATTCTTTTGCCTACACAGTTGTGCCTGCGTTTATACTGCCTTTGTGCTAACTTACTGCATTCACTTGAGAGATGGTTACTATTTTCGTCTCTTTTCCATACATTCTCCATTTGCTGACCTTGTGAGAAAATTTGAAACTATTATTGTTGTTGTTGTTGTACACGCTTAAAAGAAGTCTAAATATTGTAAATATACGATGTGCATATTGCAACGATGTACACTAACAATCATAAGTATACTCTCTAAATACTATAAACAAGTTCATTCTATAAATTTTTTGTAGTGCACATATTTACAATATTGTGAGTGTATATAAGTATATACACTCACAATATTGTAAATATGTGCACTACAAAAAATTGAAAACATTTGGTGGTTCTGTGTTGGTTGTTGATGACAATGACATATTAATTGAGAGAAACAATGTCGGTTAAATATACATTAATTAGATGAATAAATTTTATTCTCTGAAATACAGAAAGAACAGTCTGACGAACAATCGGTGATGCTTTTATTTACAAATATCATGCATGATTGAGTGCTGAACAAATCTGTCTGCAAAGTGTTGGGAAAGTGGAATAGTTTGATCATATTTTGATAGGAACGTGTGTGTGTGTGTGTGTGTGTGTGTGTGTGTGTGTGTGTGTGTGTGTGAGAGAGAGAGAGAGAGAGAGAGAGAGAGAGAGACCACAGGCAGCAACAAATTTATCGTTTATACAGCGAAAGAAGAGTATAGAACCAAACCCAGGGCACACTGGAGTTGAAAAGCGGAGACAGAGAAGTTTCATCGGACCACATTGCAATGAAGTTGCCTAACAAGAAGTTTCTGATACAAGGGATTGGGTTAAAGTGAAGTCCACAGATGGGAAGCTTTGCAAGAATTAATCACGTACAATTTACAAGTCAATAGTTTGCTGTTACCAAGGCAAGCTTTGCACATTTCAAACATATTTGTTTTATTCCGTCTACATTATAGAAAGAAATGCTCAACAGATCCGTCTTCCTTTACTCTCCATACACTCACGAATATTAATTCAGATTTCTCCATATAAAATCTGTTACTTCGTTTCTACAAATTTATGTGTTTATTATTTATTTATATCGTTATATATAATTATAACGACGAAATTATGAACTGTAGCGACGTTCGGTTACAGGCTTCTAACGGAGAAATCACTGGATTGATAGCATTTCGGATGGCTTGGGAGTGTCTCTTAAATATTACCTTAGACTTCGTTCGAAAAGCGTTATTGCGCCGATGTTTACATACTTCGCCTTATCTATCTATCTATCTATCTATCTATCTATCTATCTATCTATCTATCTATCTATCTCTCTCTATATATATATCGTTGGATTATTATTATTATTATTATTATTATTATTATTATTATTATTATTATTGCGTGAAAGAGCAGTGCATCTCATCAAAGTGACACTGGAGTAAAATATACGAATCCCAGTATACCCATTATGACTACCCGTCTGATAAGGGTACACCAGGCACATGCATCACAACCATATGTGCGCGACATCGTGATCTCATATTAAGATAAACAGCACATGATCTTGTAGGTGGGGTCCAGTTAGAATTTTCTTCAGGTCGAGTAGCCCATCCCGCTCAAAAGGTCCCTGAATAAGGGTTGCTTAAGGATGATGAACGAAACGCCCATGTTTCCAAAGGTGAATTATTCAAACCCCAAAGAATTTCTCTCAACACATGGCTACGATGTTCCCCCACTACTTCTGCTCGTGGTCAGAGATGCACACATCGTCAGTCACTGAGGAACATGCTCAACTGGTTAAGGTCAAACAACTGACAAGCAAATCTGTGGTATTGAGCAGAATATTTGCTGTAGCCCATCTTTTATAGCAAGACAAAACAATGTATTTGATAACACTTCCAATCAGTTAAGATCAAAAACCCTGAGAGCCACTGCCCTGTTACTGCATCAGGGCATTTATTATTATTATTATTATTATTATTATTATTATTATTATTATAGTATGCTATATCGGCACAGTCTTGTACTATCTCATAAATTTGCTGTTGCAAGTTGCAATTACTAAAATTGCTTTCAGGTGGCACATAAAGCTTCCATCCTCTCTCTCTCTCACACACACACACACACACACACACACACACACACACACACACACACACACACACACACACACACACACACACACACACACACACACACACACTCTCTTCTCTTCTTTAAACTCTGCCCTTTCCGTGGCTTTGGTTCGAACCTGGTTCCACGTTCCCCATCCCTCAGCCTGCCTCTCTTTTTCAACAGGTCTTCTTCAGTTTTCACCTACATATATTGACATTGACAAAAGACAAACACATGCGCACACATACGCGCGAGCGAGCGCGCACGCACACCGACACATACTCAGTTTCTCTCTGTCACATTTTATTCACAAGACACTGATCAATCTGCAGTTTGTTTGTAGAAGACGCTTGTCCACGAATGAAACTCAAACGCGCTACACACGGTTGCGTATCTAACTTCTGAACTGTACAGAACATCTGTTTATAATCTAACTCTATGATATATGTAAAGTTAATTTAACACTAGTCGTTAATACCATTATGCCATTGGCATTGTGGCACCTATCTAATGATAATGCAGCATGATAAAGCAGTGAAGACGTCTGAAAATTTTCTTTGACTCAACTTCATTATAGTATTCTCCTGTTTGTTTCCTAAGCGATACGAATGTAGTATTTAAGAAATAAATAATGTATGTTTTAGCAAATTTACTGAGTAAATTTAAAACAGCTGAATCGAGGAAAACATTCGTCGCTACAGGTTGGCTAATGTAGTGCTGCAGTTGTAAGCAAAGTGATTTGATAACGATAGGCAATAGCAAGGTTAACGTCTTGATATTTTCATAGATGGCATTAGGAAAGAAAGAAAGAAAGAAAGAAAGAAAGAAAGAAGGGAAGAAAGAAAGAAAGAAAGAAAGAAAGAAAGAAAAGCACAGCAAGAAAAGAAGTCAGAAAGAAAGGAAAAGACGTGTGTGCACGCGAACGCATACACACAAAACATACACACTCACACTCATGCTTTCATTTATATTTATACACTAGCCAAGTATCCCGTCGTTGCTGAGTATCCTGTCGTTGCTGAGAAATATTCACACTAGAATGCCTTGGCAAACTTTCGGAATAGCACATCAACATAAGTTGGACGTTTTTCACCGCACCCTTGCAAATGATGGGGGAAGCTTTTTATGAAAAAAAAAAAAGTTTTTGGAAATATATGAATTCCCCTTCTACTTCTGAACCGATTTTGTCCTTTCTTTTTTTTTTTGCACTACGCAAAACAATGCGAGAAACCTTGAAGGTAAAAAAAAAAATTAAAAAAAATTGGAAATCATCAGTCACCATTACAATCCCCACTTCCTTTATTTTCAAACAGAAAATGAAAGTTAATTTCAGTAGCAAAACTTGAAATTTTTTTTCACTAATCTCGGCCCCTCATAAATCCTAAACTGTCAGGGGGGGGGGGGGGGTTTCAAAATGTTTTTAATCATAGTTTTAAAATACGGACAGTCCAAATCTTCAATTTGTTTTTGTTTACGATTTCAAAATAATTTTCAGACAAAAAGGTGTATGATTTAAGGGAGATTTAGCTGTTCTTTCTAGCACATCCCACGGTCAACTGGTACCTTCCTCGTTTCTTTGTCACGTGTACTGATGTTTTTAAATATTCTTTTCGCTATAAACACATTTTATGGAATGATGATGCGGTGGTCCATTGTGGGATTTAAGCAACATTAAAAAAAAATTGTAATTTAAATTTTTAATCCCCACTCTGTATCAAGCGAGTTCGTATGTGCGTGTGCGCGTGCGTACGTGCGTGAGTGTGTGTGTGTGTTTGTGCACGTGTGTATAAGAGAGAAAGAGGGATGGAGAGAGTGAAAGAGAGAGAGAGAGAGAGAAAGAGAGAGATAGAGAGAGAGAAAGAGAGAGAGAGAGAGAGAGAGAGAAGAAAGAGAGAAAGAGAAAGAGAGAGAGAGAGAGAGAAAGAAAGAGAGAGAGAGAGAGAGAAAGAAAGAGAGAGAGAGAGAGAGAGAGAGAGAGAGAGAGAGAGAGAGAGAGAGAGAGAGAGAGACAAAGACTGTGGTAACTAATATAAAAAGAGATAGACTGGGGTGATGCTGTTCACAGAGAAATTGCCGCTTGATTCAAAAGGGGCAACTATTTTTCACACTTTCAAGTCTTTCCTTTTGAACATAATTTCCCACTTAGTAATATTCTTGCCTGTGCGTCTGATAGATCCCCTTCGAAGATAAGAAGATACAGAGGTTTTTCATCTTTCCTAAAGTGTTAAATTTCCCATCAGATACTAACTGTTCATTGCTTGGCACACCGGCAGCATTTAGTGGCAAAAAAATATGAGCGGTAGATTGAATGATGCGCCACAGTTATTTATGAAGACTGTGAACAAATTGAAGTCCAGTCCCTTGTCTGATCGAATTTTCCGTCAACTCTGTCTGAGACATGATGAGGACTACACTAAACTCTTATACCATATCGAAGTGCGGTGGCTGTAAAAAGGAAACTGTATTTTACACTTTGTTGAACTGTTTCATATAATCATATCTTTCTTTGAAGATACTCCACTATCCGCTTCATTGATGGCTGCAAGGTGCGATATCTTTTTTCTTTGTGATATATTCACGAGATTACATGATCTCCCATAAAAGAATTGGACTGGATGTGACACAACGAGGAGACTTGCAGCTAAAGTTGACAAGTTTGAAACCGAATGTATCTGCACTAGCTGCATCGCACCAGACACATGGTTCTCATTAAAAAGTTGTATTCTTTTCCTTTATAATACAATCATTAATTATTTTTGCATCGGTAGTTCTGATCAATGGTTCTTTTGGGGAAAAGAAAAATCAGTGTAAAAGAAAGTGCAAGTTTACTGAAGTTAATCTGTTTCCATAATGTTAGAGTTAATGTTAGAATTTTATTCACACTAATGGCAAAACTAAGCCTACAATAAGGGATTTGTAAACAACCGCATATTTAGTCCAAACAGCACTAACCGGGCAACGAGTTTACGATATAGTGTGTGTCAAATGATACAAGGGGACGGGGAGGTTCTCCTAGGGGATTTAGTGTTGTGGGGGTTGTGTCAAGGATTTCTTTACACAGGTGGGTGATGTAGCATTTTTTGGCTGATAGGTGGGCGATATTGCAATTTGGAGCGAAAAATTTGGGAAACACTGGACGATATGTTTTTTTTTTTTTTTTGAAACTGATGTTCAGAGTTCGTTGCACGATTCGAGTGTGGTATGAAACTCGAATTGTGAAGGAAATTCTCCACTTCAGCGCCTTAACTGTGCTGTATGTGTGCGTGTGTATACGTGCGCGCGCGCGTGTATATGTAACACACATGTACGTATATACACACATACATAAATACGTATATGTATGCATGTATGTATGTATGTATTTATGTATGAATACATGTATATATTCTTAGTTTTGACTGTGTGTGTACATAAAGTGAAACAGTCCACCATGACTTAAAGCACGCAACTGAGTATTGTGATCTCTACATTAAAAATGTTGCGTCCATACTAAAACAATATCCATGCTGGGTGTAGCAATCATAAGAAGTAAGAAGAGGGTTTGAGTTGTGGTATACTAGGAGGCGTGGAGGCGCGTGGCTTAGTGGTTAGAGTGTCAGCACCTTAATCGTAAGATTGTGGTTTCGATTCCTCGACCGCGCGACGCGTTGTGTTCTTGAGCAAAACACTTCATTTCACGTTGCTCCAGTCCACTCAGCTGGCAAAAATGAGTAACGCTGCGATGGACTGGCGTCCCGTCCAGCTGGGGAACACATACGCCATTGAAACCGGGAAACCGGGCCCATGAGCCTGGCTAGGCTTTAAAAAGGCGC
>NC_142928.1:161874705-161879705 GCF_046866305.1 Octopus bimaculoides
GGCAAAACACTTCATTTCAAGTTGCTCCAGTTCTTTCAGCTGGCAAAAATGAGTAATCCTGTGATGGACCAGCATCCCATCTAGGTGTGGAATATATAAACCATGAAACCAGGAAACTGGCCCTTATGAATCGGTATGACTCAAGAAGGTAACTTTACTTTTTTACATACATACATACATACATACATACATACATACATACATACATACATACATACATACATGCATGCATGCATGCATACTCCTGATGTGGTTATAAAGAATTACAGATGTTATTGTTATGGTTGCTGCTCTTTCTGTTACTTTTGTAAATATCCATGTGGATTAGGGATTATCTGCAAATATCTCACCTGAAACAGCTGCATTTTTTTCTATTAAAAATAAAAGATAAAAAATAATAGAGAAAAAAATTAAAAAAACATACGTACATAATATCTATGTGGGCAGTGCTGGATTAAAACCATTTCATGAAATAAGCCTATGCTTAGAGCATTGGCAAAAGTGGGGCTCCACAGAAATGGTAAAGGGTTTATGGAACAAAATAAATCACTTTAAAGTTGCTAAAATAATATTCAAAGTGTTTTATATGATTGCAAATATAATTTTGAAGTGTTCATGGTGTCGTAGTGAGAATCTGATCAAAGGCCAGAACATAAGCTCGCTTACGTTTTGCTGAATTTTCTTCAGAACAATCTTTTCTTAGTGGTCAGACCACATGGGGTCTACATCTAGCATAATGGATGTTCACTTAGTGGTCATCCCTCTTATATATATGTAATATAATTTTTCTGAATCTTTAGATTTTTCAATATGCTAGGCCACTGGTTTTAAATTGATATTAATCAAATTAATATTCAATTTTTCAGCCTTATTATTTCAATATATGTGTAGCCAGCCCACTCATGCGTACCTTTCCTACATTGGACACTAAACTCCGCTTGCGAAGACTTGTTGAGGCAAGTGAAATCGAACTAAATTCGACGACTGGCACCCGTGCCAACGTCGTCTCCTTCATTGGACACGAAACTCAGCTTGCGAAGACTTATTGGGGCAAGCGAAAGCGAAATCAGGATAGCACCTGTGCCCAGCGTCGCCTTTCTGGCACTTGTGCCCGTGACATGTGTAAGGATTTTCGAGCGAGATCATTGCCAGTGCCCCTGGACTGGCTCTTGTGTGGGTGGCACATAAAATACACCATTTTGAGCGTGGCCGTTGTCAGTACCGCCTGACTGGCCTTCGTGCAGGTGACACGTAAAAGCACCCACTACACTCTCTGAGTGGTTGGCGTTAGGAAGGGCATCCAGCTGTAGAAACTCTGCCAAATCAGATTGGAGGCTGGTGTTGCCATCCGGTTTCACCAGTCCTCAGTCAAATCGTCCAACCCATGCTAGCATGGAAAGCGGACGTTAAACGCTGATGATGATGATGATGATGGGGGCACCAAAATCTTTTAAGTGTTTAGGGCTTCTATGAGTCTTATTCCAGCCCTGCATGGGCCATAGGCAAATGTAATAGAAATGAAAAAAATGGACCATTACAAAAAGAAGTTTGTAATTCCTGATCTAATGTAAAGAATCAGATTTGAGTTATTCTTTTTTTTTTCTGCTGTATTTCCGTTACTGTCAGATCTGACAGTAACATATTCTGATACTGACATTAGTCATGAATTGCATAATTAGTTTTAAATGATACATCAGACTCGTATTTAACTGTATCCAACCTCAAATAGTCTGAACCAGTGGTTCTCAACCATTTATTGCCTATGGACTCTTTTGATTCCTATCTTACTCTTTGATTTCTATCTTATTCTTATAGCCATTCGATGTTTAAAAAAAACCCTGTTATATTTTTTATGATTAAATATTATTAGGAATTATATAAAAAAATAATTAAAATATTTTGTGTATCGTAGAAGTATGACCAATTTATTGCACATTATTTTGGGCAAAACCCTATATGGGCCCTTAAAAGTCATATGAATCCCAGTTGAGAACCACTGGTCTAAATAAAAATTCTTTGTCCATTTCCTAGCATATTGAAAAATCTAAAGATTCAGAAAAATTATGTTACATATATATAAGAGGGATGACCACTAAGTGAACATCCATTATGCAAGATGTAGACCCCATGTGGTCTGACCACTAAGAAAAGATTGTTCTCAAGAAAATTCAGCAAATGCCAGAATGTAAGCGAGCTTACATTCTGGTGTTTGCTGAATTTTCTTGAGAACAATCTTGCATAATGGATGTTCACTTAGTGGTCATCCCTCTTATATGTATATATATATATATATATATATATATATATATATAATAATAATAATAATAATAATAATAATAATAATAATAATAACTGTCTTGGCATAAAAGATGGGCTACAGCAAATATTCTATTGAAATTACTATTGAAACTATAAGTGAGCATCCTCTACATGGTCACTGGATCTGCTTGAAACAGCAGCTGAATCTCTCTCAAATTACACTCTACTGCCATAAAAAAGAAAAGTAGAATGATCATGCCTGGGTTACCTTTAATCATAAGATGCCTCAGTCAGGTATGACCTGGGGCAAAACAACCACAACAGCACCAACAATAGTTATAACTGACTAACACACTCTGTCGTGGGACCTTGTATGTTGTCTCTCAAACTGCTAGAAAGAGCAGCCAAAATCACATTCAAGCCAAACCCTACTGCCTTAACTTAAGGAAAGAGTTGACTGAATTGGATTGGATAACAACAGTTGTAACCTTACCCCTAAAACAATGGGGCAGCTCTAACTGGAATGCATTTGATCACAGGACTGCTTGAACAAATTTGACCTGGGATTAACGTGCGGGTGACACGTAAAAACACCCACTACACTCTCTGAGTGGTTGGCGTTAGGAAGGGCATCCAGCTGTAGAAACTCTGCCAAATTAGATTGGAGCCTGGTGTTGCCAACCGGTTTCACCAGTCCTCAGTCAAATCGTCCAACCCATGCTAGCATGGAAGGCGGACGTTAAACGATGATGATGATGATGATGAACAAGGGGAACACATGCTGTTCCCCTTTTACTTTTGCTGTTATTGTTGCAGTTACTACCCCTGCTGCTTTTTATAGCTATTGATGTAGCAATTGTTATTGCTGCTCTTGCAGATCTTACTGTTTGGTGCAGATGTTGCTGCTGCAAATGTTGTTTTGTTGCACATTCAATATTGCAGATTTTTATTGTTGTAATTGCTTTGCTTCTGGGTTTCAGTTGGTGGTGGTGGTGGTGGTGGTGGTGGTGGTGGCGGTGGTGGTGGTGGTGGTGGTGGTGGTGAGGAGGAGGAGGAGGAGGAGGAGAAGGAGGACGATGATGATGATGACAAAGACAACATTGACAATGACAATAACAGCGACACCAATAATGACAGTGACCTTGATGATGATGATGATGATTATGATGATGACAGAGCATTGCAGTGATTGCAAATTATGTAGACTGTGAAGCAACAATTAACCGCATTATCTCAGGTTGCCCAGCCTATTAAAAAAATAAATAACAAAACTGAACATATCAACATGCACAGTAGAGCTAGCAGTGGGTGTGCAAACATGTAGCTATGTAGGCTGAACTAAAGCAAAGTAGATTGTACAAACAAACAAATGAAGACAGTGAAAAACGACAAAGTCCCCATCATATGAAAGCGTGTTTGTGCATACTGACAGAATGATGAAAAGTAATTGATCAAACATCACTGTAAAAGATTGCAGAATCAAGAAAATACCTGTTTAAATAGCACATTATAAGGCTTGCATCACTCTCTATGATAAACATGACAATAGTATATTAATTATTGACATACCAATGCCAAATGGCTATAATTTTTTTTACAGACATGAGCTGAAATGTTAAAAAGTAACACCAACCTAACAATTGAGCTAAAAGCATTTTGTCAGTTAAGGAATGTGTTTGTCATCCCATTTGTAATTGGCACAACTGATGTGTACACAACAATTTTTGTAAGAATATTACTGATGAAGTAAACATTGAAGAGGCTTTGCTCCATACAGAAACTGCAGAAGCTACTCAGAGATATTGCAAGCTCTTCCCCTGAATCCATTGTAATGTCAGAAATCCTTCCATATCATCAGCAGGTATCTCAGGGTCACAAGCATTTTGCCTCTTAGCCTGTATGCTCTACCTGAGTGAAATAGAAGGGACTGAATTAGTCTTTACTTGCAGCAAAGCTCCACCTGCAGTCTTTTGTCAAACACAGTCACCTATAAATTATTTACTCATAAGGATAGGCTCAGGCACATTCTGGAAAATAATAATCCAAGAATCTGTAAACATCATCAACACATTCTCATACAACATTTGTTAAATTTAAACATTCCTGTTAACCCTGAACATTAGGCATGGCTGTGTGCTAAGAAGTTTCCTTCCTAAATACAGTGTTCTGGGTTCATTCCCTCCATGTGGCAACTTGGTCATGTGTCCTCTACAGTAGCCTCAGGCTGACCAAAACCTTGTGAGTAGATTTGGTAAACACAAACTGAAAGAAGCCCACTGTGTGTGTGTGTGTGTGTGTGCGTGTGTGTGCGTGCGTGCATGCATGTGTGTGTGCATGCACATGCATACATGCATGTGTGTGTATATTTCCCCTACCATCACTGTTTGACAACTGGTGTTGGTGTGTTTACATCCCCATAACTTAGCAGTTCAACAAAAGTGATCAATAGAAAAAGTAACAGGTTTTTACAAAAAAAAAGGACTAGGGTATATTCATTTGACTAAAAACCCTTCAAGTCAGGGCCCCAGCATGGCTGCAGTCAAATGACTGAAACAAATAAATGATAAAAATAAAAGATACCTGTTAACCCTAAATACTTCTCTGAATTTTTTCCATTGAACACTTCTATGCATGTTTTATAAAACAAAGCTAATAAATTTTTGATGACTTCCTCAAGCCATGAATAATAAAAATAAATGTTTATAACTAAGGCCAGCTATTTTAGAAGGAAAGCATTAGTT
>NC_142928.1:161884705-161912205 GCF_046866305.1 Octopus bimaculoides
CAAAATCCTGGAAAGAGCCAACAAGCAAAGCATCAAATCACTGATCATGAAACACCGTCTTTGCTGGTCAGGATATGTAGCAAGAATGGAAGAGTCAAGGTTACCATGCCAAAGCTTATTCAGTGAACTCACTTCGGGGAAAAGACCACAGGGATGCTCTCTTCAAAGATACAAGGATCAACTTAAAACAACACTGAAAGTCACTGGACTTGAGCCTAAATTGTTTGAAATACAAGCCTGAGATCATACCAACTGGCAGTGCTCCATCACCATCAGAACCAAAAACTTCGAAGCCACCAGAAGAGTAAAGGAAGAAATCAAGCAACAGGAGAGAAAGACTCAGCAAAATTAACATCATCCTCCATTAACATTACCATTCAGTCAATGCCATTGACTCTTCAATGCAATAATTAGCTTACTTAGTTATCAATGCCATCGCCATAAAGGAAGCATTCAGCAAAGAAGAAATTAAATTCTCAGAAATGAGATAAAGCTGTCACTGCTTATGATATATATAAACACACACACACACACACACACACACACACACACACACACACACACACATACATACACACACACACACACACACATACACACACACAAATATATGTATATATGGGTACAGGACATCACCAAGAGTAAACAATATGAAATATGAAGACAAATGAGTTCAATACGCAAACAACGAGAGAAACAAATGGAAAACAGGACAAATAACAGAAAGAACGACCTTTCATCAGTTATCGGCTGTCTATCTACTCCTCATTTTGAGCATTGACTGACAATATGAGTCTTCAAAGACAGTTGCGCCCATAAGTCGCAAAATAAAATTTGGGATTTATGGAGGGTCAAAGTTGAGAGCAATAACAGGACAGTGGAGATATAGAAGGAAACCGAATGAAAATAAACATGGAGGGTTATTAGACCAGAACGAGGGTAAAATAGCAAATGCTGGAGAAATATTTTCTTTGAAAAGAGAAGAGATAGAAGAGAGAGATAGAATACGTCCAGTCCTGAAGGAAAAGAAAGGTGATCACATGAAGAAAAGAAAGATGGATGATGGTCGTGTGTGAGTAATGAGAGAGAGAGAAAGAGAAAGAGGGAGAGTGAGAGAGAGAAAGAGAAAGAAGGGGAGAGAGAGAGAAAGAGAAAGAGGGGGAGAGAGAGAGACAGATTGAAAACGGTGAAGGGGAGAAAAAGGGAATTAGAGAAATGGAAGGGGAGAAAACAGTATAGAGTAGAGTCATGCTAACAATTTTGCCAGCTCACAGCCTTATTTTAAACATAATGACAGACGAAATGCTGCTAAGCATTTTTCTTGGCATGCCAATGATTCTTCCAGTTTGCTGCCTTCAACTAAAATCAGTCACATTGCCATGAATATTCACACCTGTCTCAGAATACTGAATATCCCAATCACTTATCTCACTATCACATATCCCTCTCATGTCTATCATTCCTGCCTCTATCATTCATGCCTCTCACATTGTAAAGAAAAAAATGAGCAAGTAGTGGAGTTCTGAGGCCCCTTTACTCATGTGGAAGACATGGCTACCTCTCTAGTACCGGTGACATCAAAAACACACCCAGTACACTCAGTAAAAGGGTTGATGTTAAGATGTGCATCCAGCTTCACAAACCAGGTCAAAATGAAATGTAATCAAAATAAGGCCTCTTCTTGTCTAGTTGGGCAAACTCACCCAACTCATGTCAGCATATACAGTGGATGTAAAACAATAATGATGATGATGAGGAGGAGGATGATGATGGTGGTGGTGGTGATATACTGATATATGGAAGGTACCATACCTAATGACAGGCATTCTAATCTCACTGCTTACTTTTACTTAGCTGATGACATCACAACACATTGATGCATAGCTCTCACAAACAACTCCTGTTCACTCAGCTTTCTTAGTGACCACCATACTACAGCACACAGAACTTTATCAAAGGCCTTCTCCAGGTCAACAAATGCTCGGTGTAAAGGCTTATTTTAACTAAGTAGTTTGCCAGTGGTGGATTCACGAAGAAAAGGATATCATTGACAGCTCATTTTGGTACAAATCTAAACTGCATTTCACCAAGTCTAGTTCTCTCCAAATCAGTTTGTTCCTTTCATAACTTGGCCCCTCATTTTAATGCTTCTGTAATTGCTTCTTTCTAGAGCATCACCTTTACCCTTGTCGAAGTTACTGCTACAACTATGCTTGTCATTGGGTATGACACCTTCCTGTTCTATTTAATTAACTATGCAAATGACTAGCGTGGGACCTGCTTTGTTGAATAGTTTCAACATCTTTATGACTATCTCCATGAAGGACCAGCTGTCTTCCCTGCATTTGCATTTTTGTGCTTTCAACCACACAGCTTTCAATGTCAACAGCTAGTCCCTCATTTGCATAATTATTATCTTTACATCAATCCTTTCTACTCATGTATTATCCATGTATTACTATAATACCTGTATTGTGCTCTTTTAATAATAATGTATTTGCATTATCAGTGTTTTATTTTTTTAGAGTTACATATATTTTGCATAACAATGTCATGTGACTCATCTCAGTTGTCATATAATGTAAACTCTTTAACATGGTTACCTTTGTAGAGAGTCAAAGAAGACATATTCTGTTATCGTGGATTAGTACAGTTGTGCTTTGGGAACAGCAGCCAGTCAGAGCTGGTTGTGTACCTATAAAAGCAACAGTCATCAGAACAGCAGAGCATGCCGTTTGGCAGTCAAGTCAGCAGAAGACCTTGATACCACGACTATCAGCAAACAGATCTCTACAACTGTCAGCAAACAAATTTCTACAATCATCAGCGAATAGATCCTACGACTGGCAGCAAACAGCACTGCACAACTGTCAGAAAATAGATCTCTACTACCATTGGCAGACAGATCTACACAACTGACAGCGGACAGATCTTGACATTTCAGACAAGAATTTGTACCACCGGTTACTGCCTGTTCATTTTTCTTACATCCTTAGCACTGTAAACTTCAAACCTACTTGTGCAATTGTGAGTTTTCATGGCTTCCCTCTGACTCCTACATATATGCACTCACTTTGCTCAGCACTTGTCAACAATCCCAAATAAATTACTATGTTCTATTAACAAACATGCCTTCTGATATTTATTTCTACATACACTTATTTCCATGTTATATTGGGACATTGTTACATTCGAACACATAACAACCAACATAGTTACATTTAGAAATTATTACATTTCAAACTCGTTACAAGCATTTAAATTTTATTAAATTGGTGACTACTCTAAAACAGTTACACTTCAAACTTATTTCACTTAGAACATGTCATATCTTCTTTCTATATCAAGGAATCCTGTCTTTATGGCGTGCATTGCATGCAACTACATCTTTACTTAGTTATTCAGCTGATTAAAGCCAGTGGAGGTAAGGCTCACATGTGACTTTTGCTTTGCTTCCATAAACAATATCAATGGACTTGAACAAGTGCTTTGTCCTGGATTATAAACACAATGCATTTGGCAATAATTTCTTATTGACAACATACCAATCATTATCTATTTTTCTTCATGTTTATTCTCATTGTTCTCACCTTCACCCTTCAGCCCTAAATTAATTTATTCTACCTTTAATTAATAGTTCTTACTTCTCATTGATTTTTCCATAATTTCATCACTTTTTTTAAAAGCTATTCAACAACTTCACCAATTTTGTTTTCTATCAAATCACTAGATCATTAAATCATACATTCTTTACAACTCCTTCACCCTTCTTCCAAAAACAGCAAACATCTGCCTTTCTCTATGCCTTTCCAACCGACTTGTACTGCTCTAGTCAATTTGAACACTACCACCAGCTGACCTTCGGAGTTACTCCCCTCCACTCAACACATGACAGTAGCTTGTAGAACAAACTAATATCATTTTAGAATTATCTCTATTGCCTTCAAATTCATAATTTAGACTTTTAATTATATTATTACATGTAGCTCATTGATTATCAATTATCATCCCTCAGAAACCCAATATTTCTCCTTTTTGTTCACTCCTCTCTCTTTCTCATTTCTTTATTTCTTTTTTCACATTATGTACAGACTACACAGTTAATCTCCACTGTTCTTACATTATATTTGGGCAGTGGATTGGGAGAATCTTTAAAGTATCAAACAAAGTACTTTGCAGTATTTCTTCCAACACTTTATGTTCTAAGCTCAAATCCTATTGAGGTCAGCTTTACCTTTCAGGGCCAATGAAATAAAGTAACGGTCAAGTATTGGAGTCAATGTAATCAATTGATCCCCTCCTTTCAAAACTGCTTGTCTTGTGACAAAACCAGGAACCATATATAGGCAGCAAGCTGGCAGAATTATTAGAGCACTGGAAAAAATGCTTTGTGGTATTCATTCTGGGTCTTTATGCTCTAAGCTCAAATTTGCCTTTCATCCTTTTCACGGTCAATAAAATGAAGACCAGTTGACCCCTGGGGGTTGATGTAGTCAACTAGCTCACAGCCTCAAAATTTCTGGCCTTTGTGCTTGTAGTAGAAAGGATTGATGTTATTGTTGTTGTTGTTATTATTATTATTATTATTATTATTATTATTATTATTATTATTAATATTATTATCATTATTATTGTTATTATTAGGTGGTGAGCTGGAAGAATCGTTAGTGCACCAGACAAAATGTTTTGTGGTATTTTTCCAGCTCTTTATGTTCTGAATTCAAATACAGCCAAGGTCGACTTTGCCTTTCATCCTTTCAGGGTCGATTCAATAAGTACTAGTTACACACTGGAGTCAATGTAATAAACTTAATCCCTTCCTCCAAATTTCAGGCCTTGTGCTTACAGTAGAAAGGATTATTATCCTTATTATTATTATTATTATTATTATTATTATTATTATTATTATTATTATTATTACTTTTTGCTTTTGAATGACCATCATGTTTATTGGCTCAATAGATCAAGCTTAATTGCCAATCCATTTTAACCATCACTTCTGGTCTATAAAAAACAATTTTTGATCATTTAAGAAAGTAGCTGCTTGAGCACCTAACCTAATTTGATATTTATTGTTTATATTTATTGTCATGTATTGTTCCAACTGTAGATATGGAAGGTTTAATATTTTGCAATTTTATCTGTGTTTTTTACATCATCAAACTTCTGCAAAGTATGATGTTTAACAATTTTGACACCACCCCTCTGAAATTGCCTCTGGTTTTATGATACAAACTTTCTGTTTAAACTAATCTAAATTAAAACTTTCCATTAGATTTAAATGTTAGTTTATGTTTCAAATACCATTTTAAAAAAGGCAAAAGCTATTTATTAGATTCTTCATTATTCTAAAAATTAACTGGAGCAAAGCAGTGTATTTCCAAAGAAATATGGTAACAAAAGTGTTATCCAATGTGATTTCTTTATGATTTAATTTTGCACAACCACCTACACTTTCCCTTGATGGCCTCTTTCTAGTCAACTTGGATTGGAGTAATGTATTATAAATATACCTTAATGTTAGTAGTTAAATCCAGCAGAAGTGATGGTAGACAAGAAGTCACACCAAATAGCAAAACAGCAGAATCCAAGGAAAGTAGTGATATTCTGTTATCTTCTTTGGATGTAAAATTATGAGAAAGTGAAAGGAGTGGAGTGGAGTAATGAAGTGGTGGGGAAATACTATTTAGTTTAAAGTTAGTAGCAATTGACAAGGCGAGAAGAAAGTTAGTTGAAGCTGGCAAATATGCTGAAATCAATGAAAAACAAACTTATTTATTTGTATAAAATTATAAACAATCTGTTGGTGGTAACAAAAGTAACAACTGTTATTTAGAAAGTATTCAATACACAATATAGACAGAGAGAAATGGATTTTTTTCTTCACTGGTAAATATTGACACTTATGGGACAATCAAGCTATTTTGTAAAGACATCATTTTTGAGTAAGACTGAAGTAAAGTAGATTAAATCAGTTAAAACGGTAACTAAATCAAAGTCAATGTGAAACAAAATAATACTAACAACCATACACATGAATTTTGAATAAGTACTCATGGATTTATAACCACTAATTATGGTAGAGACTTAAAAGTATTATTTAATGTATTAGGCAGATCAAATTTTTTATGACTAGAACAATATGCAAGCATAAGTAAGCACACCTGCTGACTCACACATGCTTAGAGAGATATAGTACCTGGTTAGTGATGTTGGGAAACAGCTTGTGAAATCTATACAAACTAAGTTTTCAGTCGATACTGTTCAGGTTTATTTTATTGGCAGCTGTGTAATAGAGTCTTTGCAAAAGTGTAGTGAAACCCTCGATGGTATAAAGATTTCAAAGATTATTATTCTCTCTCATAAGCTTCACCACTAGAAAGTATGTACCATTTAAGTTGATAAGGTATTGAATTCATCATTTAATAATTATATGTATGAAACCAAAGAAGTTTGTTTGCTTTGTTAAAGAAATGAACATGAGGAATAAATTTAGATTTAAACATGTCTGAGGCCAAACTAACACAAGCTTTTGTTTTATCTTTAAAGGTAACAAACATTGATGTACAATATCCTTAGTTATGCAATAAGATCTAGAAGGTAGTTGAGATTGGGGGATCAGAGCAGTTGTGTGTGTGTGTGTGTGTGTGTGTGGCCTTTATTGAACACATAAAGCAAAATATGCCAAATATGCTCCTTTGTCACTTCCATTATAACTTTGAAAAAATAACTGCTAAAATCAATCTGCACTCTTCAAAACTTGCACTAAAATTAAGGACAAGGTAAAATTACTACCTGCTTTTATAGCAAGTTGATGCAGGTAGTTTATCCCATCCCCCTCCAACTTTTAGTCCATGCAATTGAAAAAAACCACATTATTTATGAGATGACCCAATATATAAAAAGGCATAGGTATGGCTGTGTGGTATGAAGCTTGCTTCCTAATCACATGGTTCCAGGTTCAGTCCCAATGCATGACACCTTGAGCAAGTGTCTTCTACTAAAGTCTTAGACTGATCAAAGCCTTGTGAGTGGATTTGGTGGATGGAAACTGAAAGAAGCACATTACATGTGTGTGTGTGTGTGTGTGTCTTTGCGTCTATGTATTTTTGTGTTTTTGTGTCTGGTGTAGGAGGTTGGTCCAGGATTTTTTTGAGAAATTTGTCCAGAGATCTTTTGAATTTTATGGGATCTGTTTCCGTTTTGATGCGTTTTGGTATAATATTAAAGAGAGCTGGACCAGTTGAGGTAAAGCAGTTGTGTCATAATGTTGTTATGTGTCTTGAGTTCAATTTTTGTAGTGAACAAATAGCATGGGGGCCAAGTCTTGAGTGGATTTTAAACTTGATGCCAACATCATTTGTGCAATATTGATGGAATATTTTCCACATCACACAAATACTGTAACACTCACAGCAGTGTTGGGGAGAGTAAATGCATCAGTTCCAACTTAAACCACAGATCCAACTCAGGGCTAGTTCTAAGTGTAGTGTAGGTAGAAAAAGAATACAATTGGGGTTTAGAATTTACTAAATAGCTGTTTCAGTATTGATGTATTCATAGATTACATCATAGCATAAATCTACCATTTTCGGGTAAAATTTGAAACAGGCATAAATAGGTGAGATAAAACTTTGAAGATGATTAGTCCAGCAACATATTGGATACAAAGGAGTGTTGAAAGGTTCCTGGCTTTGGAGAAAAGAAAATACAGGAGGATCAGTTAATTTGATTTTATTTAACATATTCCCCTCTCAGATTCACACACTTATTGCAGTGGTCCCTCAGTTTTTGTAAGCTCTGCAAAAGAAATCGAAAAGTTGGGTCTCCAGCCTGACCTTTCATGATACCCTTAAAGTCAGGGGCTTTTCAGTACCTCCTCGTATATATCCAATATGGATTAAAGCTATGATGTAGTCTATGAGTACATCAATAGAGTTCTACTGAAACAACTGTCATAAATGTCCAACCTCATTTGTATTCTTTTATATATATGTATATATTTATGTATATATATATATACATACATATACATATATATTCATATATATATATCTATATACATATATATATCAGTATGGAAAATGGGCATTAAATGATTGCACACATACATGTATACACATGCACACACGTGCACACACACACACACACACACACACACACACACACAAGTCTCATGAAATAAACATAAATAGAAATAGTATATATATATATATATATATATATATATATATATATATATAGTACCTACAAAATAAGAAGAGGAAACTGCTCAAAAGTATCAGAGCAGCTAACATCTGTGACATTTCTCCAGGCAATCCTGAAGGGTAGCCACCCACCAACCTCCATTCAATTGACCTGAAGTCAAGATTTAATGAATGGATGAGTGTTTTCTTCAAGAGGAAATGATCAGACTTCAGTCTTTGCACTATGTCCACAAAATCACTTCTTTCACCATAGCAACCAGACTGAGAGATAAAAAAAAATCCCAAATAGAAATTATCAGCTTACCCAGCTGTTTCTCTTTCTGAGTGTGTGTGTGTGTGTGTGTGTGTGTGTGTGTGTGTGTGTGTGTGTGTGTGTGTGTGTGTGTGTGTGTGTGTGTGTGTGCGTGTGCGTGCGTGCATGTGACTTGCAGTATCATGTTCATTTTGACCAAACATAGTTTCCTGAAATATAAACAGTCTAGAAAGACTGACACCAGTTGCCAGTTTCAACCAGTTAATATCATTCACAGTTCATTTATTAGTCATTATAACTGCCTCTGGGAAAGGATATGACAAGTTCATTCATGAGTTTTGAAAAACGGGGAGAAAAAACATTTTCAAAATCTGCGAATACATTTAGTTAAGCAACTTGCCTTAAATTTTGAGTTACATGTTCAGTAAAATAGACTTATCCCCAAATACTATATTTTTGCAAATATGTATTTTGCTGTGTTTAATTTGTGATTCAATGTAGCTACCTCTGTCATTGCAGGAGGAGGTACTAGCCATAAGGGCATTAGTTGTGCAAATACCCCATCTCTGCAACTCAGTAACTATTAAAATGTCTTATGCATATACATGTTTCAAACACTTTAAATAGACTTTTATATACTGATTTCTTTGCTCTTTTGCATATCATACACAATTAATCTAAAAAAAATAAACATTTCCTCACTAAGCCAATTATTTTAAAATAGATTTTATTTATTATTCCATAGTTCCAGTTTTGTAATGTAAGCTGCATATATAATAAGCACTATGCAAATGCACAAAAAAAAAATGGACACAAATTTATAAAGTAAACAGCTAATGTAATCGTTCAATATAAGGCTTCCATGTTTTGATAGGAAAAAGTGTTGTGACAACATAGGGATTGTTAAGAATGCTCTTCTCTGAAGCTTTCTCAAACAGTATTCATGGGAAGATGATGGCAAAGATACATATTTAAATTTACTTATTTGTTAAATATGTACAGAAGAGTTGTAAGTTTGCATCTCACAAAAGTAATCCTAACAGTATACAAGCATATACTGCCTTCACAGGCATATAAGACACTTTTCTTAAAATTTTTAGATATCAAAAATTGTTCTGTGTCTAATGCAGCTAAATTGCAGATAGGAGTGTTGTAGGCTGAGGAACTGGATAAGTTCACTAGGCACAATAATTGTTACTAATAATAAGGTATTGAAAATAAACCAAAATAACAATCCTTTAGAAAAAATCTTTTTTTAATTCTTACAGTATATGAACAGTTGTTGTTGTTGTTGGCATTCCGTCGCTTACGACGTCGAGGGTTCCAGTTGATCCGATCAACGGAACAGCCTGCTCGTGAAATTAACGTACAAGTAGCTGAGCACTCCACAGACACGTGCACCCTTGACATAGTTCTCGGGGAGATTCAGCGTGACACAGTGTGACAAGGCTTACCCTTTGAAATACAGGCACAACAGAAACAGGAAGTATGAGAGAAAGTTGTGGTGGAAGAGTACAGCAGGGTTCACCACCATCCCCTGCCGGAGCCTCGTGCAGCTTTAGGTGTTTTCGCTCAATAAACACTCACAACGCCCGGTCTGGGAATCGAAAACGCGATCCTATGACCGTGAGTCCGCTGCCCTAACCACTGGGCCATTGCGCCTCCACATATGAACAGTAATGTGGGGAGATTATGCTATCTTATTGTGTCCACTAGCATGGCTAGAGTGGGTGTGCAGTCCACCCTGTGCAGCACTTTTAAGGGGGTGGCACTACTTTTGGGTCTGCTGTAGGCAATATGTATGTTTTGAGGGGGCCAGGTGGGGGAGCAAAAATGAAGTTCCATCCCGGGTGGCATACACTCTAGCTATGCTAGGGATTGTGTCTCCATCTCCAACATACATAACCCATACCTGATATGTGTCTTAGAATACTTAATGACTTTGTTAATTTTAAGAAATATTTTTTAATTATCTAAATGAAAATTTTCCTAGAAAGATGAAAGGAATGTCAGCCTTTCATCTATCTATCAACTATCTGCAATGAGTTGACAACAATAAGACTATTCTGGTGATACACCACCCTGGTGGCTGATCACCTTTTGCACAAAACATCATTGCTAAAATATGAGTTTTATAGCCTGCATGACTATTCTGTTGACCAAAGTATTAACAACTATAAAGTTGATCTGAAAGGAGATAAAGTTGAAATATGGTACTCATATAATGTAGTTTGTTTATGATAAATTTATGGTTTCAAACTTTATTCCAGTATACTGTCACAGTATTATATTTACATGCACAGGATCATACATCTTCCCCTAAAAAACCACAACAATATCTTTTCTGTTTGTTTTCATTTATTGATATCACCTTACATATTTTGTCCAACTTCTCACTTTCATTGCTCAAAGGATTTTTTTTTTTCAAACATTTACATTATTCTTTTTCTACTTAAACATTAAATTTTTACAATAGGAATATTCAGAAAATATAGAGGAAAAAAACACACTATTAACTGGAATTGAATGAAGCAGACTCTATAAACATCCATTATAAAATCACAAAAGATATGATAAAATGTTAATAAGATTAAAACATTGAATCAACTTAAATAAACATTTTTCTAACAGTTATTGCAGTTCAATGCTCAGGATGTTAAGAGTAATGAACTAGAAATTTGTTAGTTTGAATCAATGTTGAATATTGAAATGTGTATTGTATGATACATCATAAAATCATCACAAAGATAATTCCAATATCCTATGTTAGGAATCAACAGAAAGATTTCAGATATGATATGTGTAAAGAAACATAATCTGAATTCTCACAATTTACAATAATATAAAAAAAGAAAATGTATATATGAAGTCACATTTTATTGACTCAACAACTGATTAAAATCAGAATGAAACATGTTAATATGTTAAAATAATTCTAAATATGTTTAAGTAATTCTAAATTATTGTTTATTGCCCCAGGGAGATAAATGATGACAGAAAATGGAATTTTTGACAATAGATGATGCTAAAATGACTTCTAATCAAACATAAATTCTTTTTTTTTTTTGAGGTACCCCCGCTTATTCGCAGTTTGGCTTTCATGGTCCTGACTATTCAGGGAACTGATAATTGTTTGCAGAAACCACCACATATTTGCGGAATCATAAATATCGCCCATGATTTTTTTATGGCATTTTTCGTGGCAATATACACTTTTCCACACTTTTGAAGGCTAAACTATTAATAATAATATATTGTATTTGCCAGTTTACTGGACGCCCCTTCGCAGCTGAAGATCCCTCTGATTAGAAGAGCCATGCATCACATTGCTTGATTTTTTTTTTTTAGATACAAGTACACTGTATCTTGTATCTCTTATTCCTGCTTTCTATCAAAACTTGCTAATTCGTATAGTGACTACCAGTACATTTTTTAAAATCATCACTACATTTGATCATACACAATGTTTATTTCAACAGGATAATTTTTAAGGTCATGAGTCAATATAGCCTCATTGAAATTAGGTTAGTTGCTGGTCCCTGTATCTCGTGGTAATACAAAACCATGATTATTTTTAATCTCTGCTCATTCCCATAGGTGGTATGTGCATATTAGATGCAATGAAGATTTTTTTTGTAACTTTTTTCTTTTTTTTTTTTGCAAAACGGCATCCAGTAGCTATCCCCAGTATTTTGTTGAGTGCTGTGCTTTTTGCAGCGTGTTATTAAAGCCCTAAGATGCCACCCAAATGCCCTACACCTTCTAAGACTTCTGGCAGTGAACCTAAGCACCAGAAAAAATTTATGACGATCCATGACAAGGCACAACTGCTGGATATGTTCCAAGAAAGTAAAAAGTTATGCTGCGGTAGGTCGCTATTATGTTATCAACAAAAGCACTATATACTACATAAAGAAGAATGAGGTGGTGATCAGGACTACTGTAGCAGTAAGTTTCTATGAAAGTGTCAAAAATATAACTATATTGTGCATCAAGAAATCATCCCCCAGGGCCAGACCATCAATCGAGAGTTCTACTCTGATGTTTTGAAGCATTTGAAGGAGGACATTCAGCAAAAGTGACTGGATCTGTAGGACTCAAAGAATTGGATTCTTCATGACAACAATGCATCCTGTCACTAAGCTTTCCCCACTCATGAGTTTCTTGCCAAAAACAACATAGCAGCACTTCTGCACCTGCTCTATTTGCCAGATTTAGCACCTGTGGACTTCCATCTCTTCCTCAGTATGAAAATGCAGCTCAAAGGTCACTATTTTAATACTGTTGTTGAGCTCCAGAAGGTCTTTGATTCATTTACAGAAAATGACTTCCAGGACAGATTCCAAAAGTAGAAAGTGATTGGCTGCGCATAACTAGTCCTGGAACTTTTTGATACCATCTTGTACCTTGATAAGTATCTTCCACTATAGCTCCAGGCCACCCAGAGTCTTGTGAGTGAGTTTGGTAGACAGAAACTGTGTGGAAGCCGGCGAGCTGGCAGAAACGTTAGCACGCCAGGTGAAATGCTTAGTGATATTTCGTCTGCCACTACGTTCTAGGTTCAAATTCCGCCGAGGTCGACTTTGCCTTTCATCCTTTCAGGGTCAATTAAATAAGTACCAGTTACACACTGGGGTCGACATAATCGACTTAATCCATTTGTCTGTCCTTGTTTGTCCCCTCTGTGTGTAGCCCCTTGTGGGCAGTAAAGAAATAGGAAACTGTGTGGAAGCCCGTTGTATATATCTGTGTGTATGTGTTTGTAATTGTCATCCTCCCCACGCACACACACTTGACAACTGGTGTTGATTTCTTTACATTCCTGTAACTTAGTGGTTTGGCAAAAGAGTCACATAGAATAAATACCAGACTTAGAATATACCAGACTGAGGTTGATTCCTTCAACTAAATCCATCAAGTCAGAGCCCCAGTAAGTAAAAATGAAAGTAAAAGTAAAAATGTTTATGTTAAAGAAAATGGAAAGTGATTTAAAGTAAAACATATGTTCAGAATAAGTGGACACCATGATATTATTTTAGTTTTTGGATGCAGCTTTATCTTTTTCTCACAATTCTTACATAATGTGAGGTAGCTATGTATCTTTCCTATAACAAAACACCTGGACTCATCTCTTTATCATACTTTAGCCTCTTAACACTTGTCTTAATGCTATCTCCTCTCTCAAATAGTCAGCCTGCTGCATAACTAAGGATGTTTTTTTTATGTTCTTTTCCAGTTTTGAAAGTTTTTCTTTTCTTTGTCTTGCAAGTTGCTTGGCAATCTTGCTAGAATTGGTAGCATGAATAAAGTACCCAGTACACTCTGTTCTGTGGTTGGCATTAGGAAGGACATCCAGCCATAGAAACTTGCTAAAGATGATGATGGAACTCGATGCAGTACTGCAACTTGACACAGCCCTGTAGCTTGATGCAGTCTTACTGCTCTTCAGGCCCAACCAAACTGTCCAACCCATGCCAGCATGGAAAACAGACATTGATGCTTATGATAATAATGATCAAGATTATGACAGTGATGATGATGATGATGATGGGGGGGGGGAAGAGGACGACGACGATGACAACGACGATGATGATGATGATGGTGATGATGGTGATGATGATGATGATTATCAATTTCAGTAGAAAAGACATGTCTGTGACACTTCCCCCATTACCTCTCCAGATAACATTCACATCTAGTTAAAAAAGGAACCAATATCTATATTTCATGAGAAATGGTTTCTGAGCCATAAAGATCTAGTAATCTGGTAATACAAGAATTGAGTCAATATATATATAGAACAGTAGTTACACTTCAATGTCATTGATTTCCACCTAATCTAAGCTGGTTTCCATGAAATAAATATGAAAGAAAATAATATAAAACAAGCCTGGTATCACAATTTTATAAATGTATCCACTGGAACTGTTTTAGCTGACATGTTAGAAACTATAAATAGTGCTATGGATTAAATAAATGAAACACAATTACTGATACGTTATTGTAATATGGCAGTACCACTTACGTTATTGAAAACATCATTAAACTTTGATATTTTTATCTTCACATTCATGAACATTGTTGTGGTCATTGCAATCATCATTATTGTTGCCAGCATTGTCGCCATCGTCGTTGTCATTGTTACCGCCACTGTCATCATTGTTGTTGTTGTTGTTGTTGTCCTCATCATCATCGTCGTCGTCATCATCATCATCTCATCATCAATCATCATCATCATCATTGTCATCATGATCAACATCACCAACACCATCGTAATCACTATCATTGTCATTGTCATCAATGTTATCAGCATCTTCATCATCATCATCATCATCATCATCATCATCATCATCATCATCATCATCATCATCATCATCATCACCATCATCATCACAATGGTTATCACTTTAATCATTATCCTCAACACTAAATTCCCCATCACTAACTTCACCACTACTTCCACCATCATATAAAAAAAAAAACTACTCATCCTCATTATTCTTCGACTCTAATTACTCTCCTCCTCCTCCTCCACCATCACCACCACCACCTCATCATCATCATCATCATCATTATTGTCATCATTATCACAGCTGGCATAATTGTCATTATCATGATTGACTATTTGACATATTCATTCTTTCTTATTCAGTACATCAACAGGACAGACTCTCTGTACCCATCTCTACTTCATCTGTTCCAAAGTTTGATCTAATCATTCTTGGCTTGCTTAACTTTAAAATTTCCAGGAAGTTATACAATTTATTTGATCTCGTAATCAAATATTGATCCTAATTACATTAGTACGGCATTAGAGGAAAATATGGTAGGGAAATGGAACTCATTGTTGTTATTCCTATCAACTTAGCCTACTTGAGACATTTCAAGTGTAGTCAAGAATGAATTTGCTAAACTTGCATATGAATGTGTATATGTGTGTGTGTGTGTGTGTGTGTGTGTGTGTGTGTGTGTGTGTGTGTGTGTGAAGTGGGGTAAAGAATATTCAATTGATATTTTTAACAAGTAACGTTAGGTAAAAAGGTGTTATGAGTAAAAACATTGGTGGTGAATTCATATCTGAGAATATTGCGTGTTAAAGAAAACATGACAGGGAATAAAGATGAGAGGAGATATATCGTGTAGGTCCATCTAACCCATGCCAGCATGGTTATAGAGTTGAGTAATTCATTTTGTTATCATGTGGTTCAGGATATTTGGATCCCACTGCATAGCACCATGTCATCACAAGGTCTGGTGGCTTGTATACTTCAAGGACCCTATTGCTATGCCATGATCTATACTAGTGGGGTGAAAGCTCTTAGTAGGGCCTCCTCTGCTGGACAGGCGAAAAGGATAGGGGCCAGACAAACAGGCCACAGTTGAGACCAGTGGAGAAAAGTCATTAATGATTTATGTTCCATGGGGAGTGAAGGGATTAAGTAAGGAGTAAGTAAGCATAGTTCTGTAAGCAAGCGTCTTCTATCATAGCCTTGGTTCAGCCAAAATTTCGTAAGATTATGGGGAAGCCCATGTGCGTGTGCATGTGTATGTGTATTGGCATCTAGTGAACAAAATTGGCAGAACAAGCAAAAATACTTTTTGTGCATTTAGTTTCGACTATGTTATTTCCCTTCGCAACGATTATTAACTTTCAAGTGAGATTGCCAAAAAAGACATACCAGACAAAATCCTGGGGTCGTTATAATCAACTAAAAAACCCTTAAAGGAACTGCCTTAGCATAGCTACAGTCCAGTGACTGAAACCAGTGAAAGAATGGAAGAATGAAAGAATGAAAAATGAAGCATTGGAAACATCGATATTACTGCTGCTTGTCCTGTTTGCTTTTCTTTTTCTTTTAAGTTTTGACTAAGCAAACCACTACATTACATTGTTTATCCATCATGAAAACTGATTAGCAATTCTGAATATAAAATTATAGATAAAGAAGTATGTCTGGATAAATACAAAGGTATCTTGTTGGTGTGCACATTAGTGATATATTAAAAATAAGGACAACATAATTAATTGCGATTCAACATTTACATGCTGCAGGACTAGATTTAACTCCAGTGTTTGGAAATTTCAATTGTATGCCTATAAAATGCTGCAGTGTTAGAACTCTCTGAATTTAACAGAACACAAACAATGGGTTGTTTAAAGAATACAATGAATATTCTCCCTGGTGAAAATCATCAAAAACAAAAATAATAAGCTAAGAGCTTTCTTTTCAAAGTATTCAGCAGTTATAGACCCACCCAAGATCTTAATTTTAAAATCCAGAATTGAAAATGCTTTTATGTGTGAAACAGTTTGTGCAATTTACACCAACAAAAACACACATTCATTTCAGTACAACAGGGATTTTACAGCTGTTTTCAACATAATCTTATCTCTTTGGAATTATACTGAAATAGGCATTATCTCTTCATATACATGTTGCTCAGCATATTACCATCACAATCATCATTTGTTATTTTATTATCACTTTCCATAGAGTAGTTGAGTGAGGAAAATTAGTAGAGCATTGAACAAAATATTTCGCAGTATTTATTCCTAGTTTTCGTACTGTGAGTTCAAATCTCACCGAGGTCTAATTTACTTCCCTCGTGGTTCAGTAAAGTAGCAGTCATATATTGGGGATCAATGCAATCAATTAACTCCTTTCTCATCAAAACTACTGTGCCTTTATTAGAAACATTTATCCCTTTTTACTGATTGCATAACTTATTTGTCATTATCAAGTTCAACCCTAATCTAGCAGATCTACAACCAAAGTCATTCCAACCATAAACCTCTCACATGTTTTCAAGCATATTATATCTAGGACTGCATTATTCAATGTGTCTTTCTTTTTCTTAAGATGGTAGAAAGTGCGTGTGGTTTTTAATGAAATTTGATTGCTATTTCTAGCAGGTCAGATGAATGAATGGATTGAATGTGTGCATTATCATGCAAGCTTAATCATAACTTCTCTCTTTACTTAGAGTCAATTGCCCAGATTTAACAAGTTCCATCATTTCAGTTTTTCTTCTAGTTATATCTACAAGCCTGTTGTAAGTTATATTTGTAAGCCTGTTGTTAGGGGTTAGGTTAGTGATTAGGCAAGGTGTGTGGTTAGGCAAATTATTTCACAACCACATGGTTTTGAGTTCAATCCCACAGTGTAGCACCTTGAGCAAATGTCTTTTACAAGAGCTCCAGGTCAGCCCATACCTGGTGAGTAATGATATATATATATATATATATATATATATATATATATATATATATGTATATATGTATGTATATATGTATGTATGTATATGTATGTATATGTGTGTGTGTGTGGGCACATGTATGTATGTATGTATGTATGTATGTATGTATGTATGTATGTGTGTATGTATGTATGTGTGTGCATGTATGTGTGTGTATGTATGTGTGCATGCATGTATGTATGAGTATGCATGTCTTTCTGTCTGTCTGTCCTCGTCTGCTTAACAAACCTATAACTGAACAGTTCAGCAAAAAGATCTAATAGAATAAGTACGAGACTTAAAAAAAAATAATAATAAATAAATACTGAGGATTGATTTGACCATCTGAAACCCTCCAAGGTAGCGATTGCCCCAGCATGGCCTCAGTCCTGTGACTGAAATGATTAAAAAATATAAAAATAAAATATATTCATATCAGTTGACTCATATATCCTGATGTTGAGTCATATAACCTGATGTTGCTGTCTTGGAACATCATCAGATTTCGTTCAACATTTCTCTTAAGTCAACATTGCATATCCTGTTAGCCATATTCAACCTTTTCCTTTCCAATCATTTTACATATTCAGACTATAGTTTTATACATGTTGTAAAACCTGATTTGGATGTCTTTTATCTTTTACTTGTTTCAGTCAATGAGTTGCAACCATGCTTGGACACTGCCTGGAAAGGTTTTAGTTGAACAGATTGACCCCAGTATTTATAGTCTGGTACTTATTCTATTGGTGTCTTTTGCTGGACTGCTAAGTTCATGGAGTGTAAACAAACTAACACCAGTCGTCAAGTGATGGGGCATTGAGGGCCAAACACAAACACAAAGCCCCTGCACACACGCACATATGACAGGCTTCCATACAGTTTCCATCTTCCAAATTCACTCACATGGCATTGGTTGGCCCAAGGTTATAGTAAAGCAATAAAAGATATTGCCCAATGTGCTATACAGTGGGACTGAACCTAAAACCACATGGTTGCAAAGTGAGCTTTATAACCACACAGCTATGCCATACATATGAATGTTAAGCCTTTGTGCTAATACTACTTCCATGGTATATTAAAAAGCAGAAATTACTTAAGATGGTAGAATATCTAGTGAGGTTTGACTGATAATTCTTGTACACTAAGCAATTTTTTTCTTAACTAATATTCATAACTAACATTCTGGTCACTCCAGTATTGAATAAATCAGTGCATAGTGTCCTGTAGTATTTATACGTAGCAAACTACAGCATACAGAGGTCAAAATTTGGTCCCAAGACTCATGAGGCCCCTGGACAACTGCCCAGTACGCCCATGCCTTAAGATAGCACTTAGATAACCCTAAAAACTGGAGTACTCATGATCAGAAAGCCTCTGCTTGATCAGGGCTGACTTTGGCCTAAACAACAACAATGACAATGACAGATACTCACAGAACACATGGATAATCTTTACCCTAAACCTGACTTTCAGTTCCCTCATGCATAACCAGCTCTCTAAACAGGGTGCTATGTATTGTTAACATTTGATTTTTCCAATGGAAAGAAATATGGAATCAAAAAATCTGCTATGCTTACACATATACAGACAATCAGCAGTTTCAAGGACACATAAGCAATGGTGGTGGGGGCGGTGGGATGGGGGTGATATTGGAATGGTATCAATGAAGAGAGGAGGTAGGTATTAAAACAAAGATATATTTTAGGTTAGAATAAAGTTTAAGAATTATCTCACACATGACACTGTTTTTAGCTTTGAAAGTGTGTTTTAAAACATATCACAGCAAAAGTTGAGACTGAGTATGATTAACACAAAGAAGAAAGAACTGACACAGTTATGCCAAAAGAAATTATCACAAAAATATTATCACATAATTATTATTTTATGTGCTTTTTTGAAAATATTGTTAATATCTTTCAGGTTTATAAAAGCAGTGAGATGTTAGAAATAGTGTAGCATTGGATTAAATTCCTTATATTCTTTGATTTAATCTCACTATGATCTACATTTAAATCCTGTCAGGAATAGGATTTTTTCAATACAATACTGGTTAATAAAAAATATAAATAAGATAGTGAACTGGCAGAAGTGTTAGCATGCCAGGCAAAATGCTTTGCAGCATTTCATGAGTTTTTTCAGATTTTAAACACACTTAAATTGATTTTTACCCACTAATTAAATGGACAATCTCTGTTAATCAGAGTTTTCAATTCACTATGAAAGTGGCTACTGTTTAATCATCAGTATATGCTAACAAGTATAGGTATGGCTGTGTGATTAAGAAGTTTTCTTCCCAATCATGTGGTTTTGGGTTCAGTCTCGCTGTGCAGTACCTTAGGCAAGTGTCTTCTACTGTAGCTACAACCTGAGTAGATTTGGTAATTGAAAACTGAAAGAAGCCTGTTGAATATATCTCCCTGCAACTACCTCACCATTGCCCATCTCCTGTTTTCCCTCACTTACTACCCCTCCACCCCGCCCCTCCAACACACGGTTCTCCAAACCTTCCAGTGACTCCAGTCCAACCCCTCCACCTCGCACATCTTCCCCAACCTACCCCTTTCCTCCTTCAAATGAGCCCATAACCTGTGTGACCTCCTGGTCCACAGTTTCTTCCCTAACCCCACTTCCCAGCCTGGTTCATTCCCCTGCTCCCACCCACACTGCCTTACTTGTCCTTACTTCTCCAACATTACCATCCTCACAAGCACCCAACATTATCCCTATCACATCACCGACTCTTTTACCTGCACTTCTAGTAACGTCATTTACTGCATCTCCTGTGCTTTTGCCTTTCCCTGCACATCAGTCAAATGGGATGCCACTTGGCTGACCAGTTCACGGAACACCTCTGAGTCATCAGACTCAGCAATGGCACTCTGGTCTTGTGCCATTTCCACTCTACCGGTCATTCACTATAACATCTGTCTGTGTTCGGACTGTCCTTGCACAAGGGCCATCCGGACTCCTGCCTTCGCCGTGAACAGGAATTAATCTTCTCTCTTTGCTCCTTTGCACCACATGGGCTCAACTCTCCTCTCTTCATCTGACTCCCCTCCTCTCTTCATCTGACACTTACTTCCTCTCTTCACTCCTACCTACCTCCTTTCTTCATTGACACCACCCCCACACCTTGCTTGGCAATTTTTACAACACTGTAAAATTATTACCTTGCTTGGAAATTGGTAAGAGTTAGTAACTAGAAGGGCATCCAACTATAGAAAATCTGCTTCAACATGAAAAGCAAGGCATTAAATGATGGTGATGATGATACTCAGTTAATTCAATTAACTACAATTCTCTTCTAAAGCTTTATGTATGGCCTTGTGCCAATATAAGAAATTAATAATTTGTTTTACACAAATTAAATCTTTTGATTTAATTTGTGCGCTAAAACTAGGTGATATTCTTGATCTTATTTGAACTAAATATAGTTATGTAAGCAGAACATTTACAAATTTAATATCATAGTAAATAATTGAAAAATGTAGATAAATGAAAAATTATTGTTCTCATTATTATTACTATTATCTTAAGACAGCAAGCTGGCAGAATCATTTGCACACTGAGCAAAATGCTGCTAAGTATTTTGCCCATTGCTACATTCTCAGTTCAAATTCCACCGAGGTTGACTTTGCCTTTCATCCTTTCAGGGTTGATAAATTAAATACCAATGTAATTGAACAGTTCCTTCCCCACAAATTTCAGGCCTTGTACATTTAGTAGAAAGGATTATTATTATTGTTAGTTGAATTGTTACAGTGTTGTAAAAAAAAAAATGCCTTGCAGTATTTCTTTTGCTACTTTGCATTCTGAGTTCAGATCCCACAAATGTCAATTTTTGTCATTTATCCTTTTTTGGTTGATAAAATAAGGTACCAGTCAAACACTAAGGTTGAGGGTATTGATAAAACTCTTGCTCTCAAAATTGCCGGCCTTAAGTCTAAATCAGAAACAATTAAAATCAGGAAGCTGCCAGAACCATGTGAGTGTCAGAAAAATGCTCTGTGGTATTTCTCCTCTCACTTTACATTCTGAGTTCAAATCTTATTGAGGTCAACTTTGCCTTTCTTTCTTTCAGAGTCAATATAATAAAGTACTGGTTTTAACTTGCCCTTTTACCTAAAAAATTGCTGGTCGTGTGCCAAAATTAGAAAGAATTATTAGTTGTTATTATTTCAGGCATGGCTCTGTGGTAAGAAATTTGCTTCCCAATCACATGGTTCTGGGTTCAGTCCTATTGTGGCACTTTGAACATTTGTCATCGACTGTAGCCTTGGACCAACCAAAGTTTTGTAGATGGAAATTAAAAGAAGCTTGCTGCTGAGTGTGTGTGTGTGTATGTGTGTGTGTGTGTATGTGTGTGCGCGTGTGTGTATCTGTGTTTGCCACCACTGCTTGACAACTGATGTTGGTGTGTTTACATCCATGTAACTGAGCAGTTTGGCAAAAGTGTCCAAAAGAATGAGAACCAGGCTTTAAAAAACAAATAAGTACTTGGATCAATTAATTTAACTTGGTGGTGCCCCACTATGGCCGCAGTCTAATGACTGAAACAAGTAAAAGATTATTATTATTATTATTATTATTATTATTATTATTATTATTATTATCATTATTATCATCATCATCATTATCTAAAGTGGTGAGCTAGCAGAATTGTTAGCATGCTGAGCAAAATGCTAAGCAGCATTTTGTTCATCGCCATGTTCTGAGTTTAAATTCTACTGAGGTCAACTTTGCCTTTCATTCTTTTCATCATCATCATCATCCAATGTTTTAAATTCAGCTTTCGTCCGCGTTAACAGGGGTGGCGGGATCTATCTTAACACCATAACAACTGAGGTAGGCTGGTGCAGCCCACTCCAACCTTTGGGCTGCCTGGTTGGTGCCTGTTCTCCTTTGCTGGATTTTCTACGGGGAGCATGCCCCTGTTTACCCCCAACCTCAGATTCTAGACATGAGTGGTTGATAAATTAAGCACCAGTAAAATATTGGGGTTGATTTAATCGATTAGTCCTCTTTGCCCAAACTTCAGGCTTTGTGCCTTTAGTAGAAAGGATTCTTATTATAATGGGCTTGCAGCTTGGCATTTGGTGAATCAAGTCCATGCTATTAAACAGTGTTGTGGGATGCTGAGTAGATGCTCCTGTTAAGTTTCTTGGAGTCTGATTCAGCTTCAACCTCCCAATGGCTAAGAATTATGAGAAGGTGGCAAGTCTCACCGAAAATGGGTTGAAAGGAAGCTATTCTTGAATGGTTGGGCAGAGGAGGAAAACACAAATATAACCTGGTTTATATTACATCCCAACCATAGTGCTTTACCCTAGTTCACTTCTGACCAGGTTAGAGCATCTGCTTTTTTGGTTCTTGTAGAAATGACATGTTCCATCCATTAGGAGGTTCACTGAGGTCAACATCCTTTGCAGAGAGGACTGGTATGTAGTGGCTGGTGATATGCAAACAGGTGTTGAGCTGGCCGGATTTACCAAGATGTCTGGAGGATGAGCAGGTGTAATCTTCTTTTTTGCAAGTATATCTTTTCGCAGCCTTTTGTATTGAATAATTAGCTAAATCATTAGAGTGTCAGGAAAACTGCTGTACAACTGTCAAACTTGGTGCATAAGAAAATCAGACATTTCATATATATATATACATACATACATACATATCTATACATATAAATTGGACATAGGCAATTCTTTCTTGTTTTGGGATTCACGGTCAAATGGCTGGGTGGAACTGCGCAAAGAATTACACAGATATGTAGAATGATCTGGTGGTGTTGCTGAGCTTTGTATTTTTTCATAGCACTCATGGTTACCGAGATAATCTACTATAATAATACTCTTGTGTTTATGAATGAGAAAGGAAGGGGTGATGTCATACTTGGTAGTGGGATGATGAAAATAGTGTGCTGAAAAAATAAAGCAAACAGTGTTTCAACTCTGTGTGAATATATATGTGTGTATGTAAAAGGGGGGGTATGTGAATGTGTGTGTGTGTGTGTACGTGTGTGTGCGTGTGTGTGTGTGTGTGTGTGTGTGTTTGTGTGTGTGTGTGTGCATGTGCACGCGCAATGGAAGAGGGATTTTTTGTGAAGTCTTTCTTTGTAGTGTTTCAGTTATTTGTTTTTCAGTTTCAGATAGGTTTTTTTTCTTCTGATTTTTAAATTTTGAGTAAAATTTCGCATTGAGGTTGAGGTATTTAATGTCTTTCAGTTATTATTTTTTTGTTGTTTATTGACCTTTGAAAATTTAAAAGATTTTTTACCTATTTTTTATTTCTTTTAATTTTTGTTTTATTTTTTATGTTTCTTTCTGTTGTTTTGCATCTTTATGTCTTGCATCTTTGTTCGCTTACTATTTGAGTTTATTTTTTGATTTGGTTGAATCTTGGTCGTTTTTTTTTTGTTGGTCAGTTATTTTTAGCGTTTTCACAGAAAAAAGTCATTCTAAAATTGTTTTTTAATGTAAGCATGGCCAAACAAATCAAATGCTTACACAGAGCATCATCCAAACGGACCAGGTGAAGCCCGGTTTAGTGCTACTAGTATATATATATCTTTCTAGATACGGCTAATAGAGCTGATACCACAAACAACGTATGTGGTGGAATGTTTGCTTATAAAAACTTGTATATGCACACATGAGAGTAAGGGGACATCCGAGTAAGGCTGTGCACACGAACCCACACATATAGATGTGCATTGGAGTGCCTATAGCGACCTATCTATAATGTTTGTAGGCTTTTTGGGTGCCTTGTATTTTTAAGGGTTTTTTGACATATATCTTTTTTATATTTTTGCATGTCCCACATGCTATACCTTCATGTATGTATTCTTTATTATTACTATTATTATTTTTTTTCCTGCTGTACCCTTATTTGCATTTTTATTTATATTTTGATTTCAATTTTATTTTTATTTCTATCTTATTTTTGCTGTTGTTTTTCTTCTGGTCTCTGCTACACCTCTGTTTTTACCTCTTGCTCTACATTTGTATGTAACCCTTTGTGAATCTCTGAAGAGGCCTAGAGGTTCGGGCATGTAACCCCATTTCAAAATGTCATCCGATAATCACTCCAGTAAGGAATATTCGGATAGAATGGGGCTTGCTAAAACTAGGCCGAAACAGCTGTAAGATTAAACTTCTGTTCATCCTCTAATTCCTTATGTACTTTGTACTTCTATATGTAAACCATGTTGACAAAATAACATAGTCTGCCATGGACACCTGTGCTTTGGTTCTTTCTTTCTTTTTCTTTTCTTCCTTTTTGTCACTTTTGCTATGAATTAAATTAATGAATTAATTCAACGGGATACACCGTCTGCAAGTAGTTGGGTTCAGCATATTATCCTCCATTTTCTAATTGTTACACAAATTTTGGGTAAAACCTCCACTTTTACCCGTTCCCATTGATTGCACCTAGTATAGCACTAGTGTAGCAATAATTGGGTACCCTCCCAGCAGTATACTGGATAGATACTATCCCTTAGTGGGTTGAACCCCCAACCCCTAACTCTCTCAAGTTATATATATATATATATATATATATATATATATATATATATATATATATATATATATATATATATATATATATATATATATATATATATATATATATATATATATTGGATCGTCCCATAAATAATGCAGTTTTTTTTTCAATTGCATGAACTAAAAGTTAGAGGGGGACAGGATAAACTACCTGCATCAACTTGCTATAAAAGCATGTAGTAATTTTACCTTGTCCTTATTCCTAGTGCATGTTTTGAAGAGTACAGTTCGATTTTAACAGTTATTTTTTCAAAGCTATAATGGAAGTGACAAAGGAACATATTCGGCATATTTTGCTTTATGAGTTTGACAAAAGCAACGACGCAATGGAAAATGCAAGGAATATCAATGCAGTATTTGGAGATCGGACAATAAGTGTAAGCCAGTGTCAATGGTGAATCCAGAAATTCGGAGCCAGAAACTACCGCCTAGAAGATGAGCCTTGTCTTGAAAGATCTGTAGAGCTTGACAAGGACATCCTGCAAACCCTGGTGGAACAAAATCCCATCGCAACTATTGAGGAACTAATAGAGAAGCTTGGATTTGGTCATCAACCATTTATTGACACCTGCATTGATTCACAGGTGTCCATGTATATACGTACATGAATAAAAGATAATATATATACATACTTGCATGTATCAGTGTATTTGTGTACATCTGTATTTGTGTATTTATCAATTCTATTATATTTTATATTTTATCTGTCATGTTTTTATCTTGGCTAGGATGCAATCTCCATCTATTTGATCTTAGGTTCCTTGCATTATCTTAAATTAATTACACTCTCAGCTTGACAAGAAGACTCTGGTTTTGTTGTTGACAACTCTTTTAATTTATTTACATTACAACCATCTCTAGCTTCTATGAAATAAACAATGTGTCCATGCTATTCTTTCCTGGACTTTTTACTATATTAATATATTAATATAAGTATATAAGTACTTTCTGTGACATATTCTTGTATTTATTTCATTTACTTCCTGAAGTGGTGCTCATGAAGTTGTAACTTTGAAACATATGTAAAAGAATGACATAATTAAATTAATCATTCTTGTTTTCCTTCTGTTATTGAATTCTTATATGTACTCTATGCATTATACAACCTGTGAACCTTCATGATATGGTTATGTGTTTAGTAATATGACTACAATTTCTGGCTATGCTTAATTTTCAAGCTCTTTAGAGAAACAATTGTACTATTAATAATATTAGTCTCTCTCTCCCTCTCTTTCTTCCACCTCTCTCTCTCTCTCTCTCTCCATATATATATGTATATATATGAGGGCACATGGCTTAGTTGTTAGGATGTTGCACTTATGATTTAGTGGTCATGATTTCAATTACCAGACTGGGCAGTGCATTGTGTTCTTGAGTAAAACACTTCATTTCCCATTGCTTTGCAATCACTTCGACACGTGTATCACCTGACACGTGATACACTGCACCTGTTCAGACAACGTCGATTTGATGGAAAGATCAAGCTAATGTGTGGCACAAACACTTGATCAGTATAAACAAATCATTTGTGCAGATCGTTCGACAGGAGAGTCCATCATCACACACACACACACACACACACACACACACACACACACACACACACACACACACACACACACATACACACACACACACACACACACACACATATATATATATATATATTAATATTTAGCAGAAGCAACAGAGTGACTCATGGCCCTTGGGTCACTCTGCTGCTTCTGCTAAATATTAATAAAACATACATACATATATATATATATATATATATATATATATATATATAGATAGATAGATAGATAGATAGATAGATAGATAGATAGATAGATAGATATATACATATCGTCAGTAAATCATAAATCTGAAAAAGAAGCACACTCTAAGTTATAGAGCAGTAGAGTATATAGATAAAGATAGATATGGCTGGTCTATAGGGTTACCCTAGGTTTCATGTCCATAAAGCTCTTAGCTTTACAGCATTTCTTCAGACCCTAAGCTTATGGCCTCTCTACCAAGTGGCCTCTCAAGAGGAGTTGGGGTAGTTGAATGTTGATGATTGTTATGGTGTTAAATAAACTGACCAAAGACATAAATAATTTTGAAAAAAATTAGTTAAATTGCTAAATATGGCAGGTAAGAAACAGCAGAGAGATAAAATGTCCAAGTGGATAGAATTTCAAGAGGAAATAAAAATCTGTAAGGAAGGTAAAATTGTTCAGTCAAAGATAATGTGTGTCA
>NC_142928.1:162197205-162229705 GCF_046866305.1 Octopus bimaculoides
GGTACATCTTATAGAGTTACTACCTACTCCTGTATATACATATATATATATATAGGTAAAAGTATGTATATTATATCTATTTATATGTACAACTATGTATGTGTGTAGTAATCATATATATAGATATATAGGTAAAAGTATGTATATTACATCTATGTATATGTATGTCTGTTAATCATATGCATATATTTATTTATTCATACATTTTTTCACCATATTGTTATTCCTAGGCTACACTTTCAGTGATACTTTCAGTATCTTTTTTCAAATATATTTCTCTCAAGTTTAATAATAATCATAATAATAATAATAGTATAAATTGTAGTGTTCTTTCTATCATTTGTCTACTATTTTTGTTTTTTTCTACTTCTTCATAAAATATTTCACTTTTGAGTCCAGATAAACCTTTCTCAGATGTTTAACATAGCTTATCCTCTACATTTTCTTGTTTCTCTTTGTCACATTTTTTATTTCCTAGGAAAACAGCCCTTTTGTTAGGTCTTTCTCAGAGTTTTCTATTTCTTGTTGCTTATAATACAGCTGTAGAAGTCTTCAAAAATCAAATGTTTGTCTTGTTTCAGTTACCAACCTCATTCTAAATCATGAAACTGCCTATAAACATAAACATACTTATACATTTGTCTTTAATTATGTCCAGTTTCCATTGAATTACTTACTACTTAACTCTTTAAAAGCACAAAATCAAGTTTATGCAATGGAATTTAACACTTCAGTTATAATTTCAAGTTTTATTTTTCTTCAATTACCCAATCCATATGTTCTTAATATTTTTGTTGTTGGCCTTATATAGAAATAGAGATCAAAGTATTGCCAAAATAAAGAATAAGGAAAAGAAGTTATTTCCCAGTGCGTCTCTAATCATAGCATTCTAACCGAAATCACCAATATTTTCTTTTCTTTATTATTTGATCAACTGCAAACCTGTTACCTATTTTAATACTCAACATTTATGACCTCTATTATTTTCAACATCTGGTCAGCAAGCCTTTCTTCTCAGCATTTTATTTTCATAGCTTAAGTGCCATCATTCTTGGCTTTAGATCAGTTGACAATGGTAAATAATACAATAGATTCGTTTTAATCACTACTTATTTTGAAAATAATGTTTTGAACGACAATCTGCTTAGGTCTCTAAGTTAGAATACAAAATATTTAACATGGAGACATGAGTGCTTGTCCTCCCTGTAAACAGTTGTATTTTGCTATTTGTGAACCTACTTCATATTGTCAGAAACTCATATTGAACATTTGTTAAAATAACAGTTGATCATTTAGATTTTTACTTTCTTTACCAAATATGATTTTATTAGTTTACTAGCAGAAATACCCGGCGTTGCCCGGGTTAAAGAGAATAATGAAATCTAAAAACGCCGTCTAGACTACGCGTCATCTTTATATATAGAGATGTATATACACACACGCACCCAAACACACGTATATATATGTATATCAATATAAATATATGAAAGTCAATGAAGTTTCGTAAAAGAAGGTGATCATGTACATACTTTCTTGCTGTTGTGATTATAACACCTCATTGTAAACTATGTTCCTTGTTTTCCCTTGTGGAGCATATACAAATAGGTTTTTTGTTGCTGCCCACTCTTGAGCAGCCAACATACAGTTGTCCATGTGAGAAGCAGGGCTCTTCCAAGAGAAGACCAGCTACAGACAGTGTTTGACCCTGATATGTGTTTATGGACATGGCAAAAGTCACACGAAGGGGGAATTGTAGTCTTCTGAATGTAAAAGGAATGTCTGCTCCTGATGGAGTAAGAGGAATTCTTGGAATAAAGACGTCATCCCCTTTTGCACATCCAGAAAGAATGGTAGCCTCGATAACGTGTGACATCATTTTCTAAATAATGCTCATCTGTTATGTTCAGGTTAAAATTTCATCAACATCAAAAATATATGAATTTTCATGGGAGTTATGGCCGTTATGCAAAGAATATAATTTCCAAATTTCATAAAGATCCATTCAGTACTTTTGACGTAGTTTTGGATAAGAAAACAAATGACTAATGTGTGTGTTTGTGTGCATGTGTATGTGTGTGTGATGGGTGTATATATGTATAGATATCTGTATGCATGTATATATGTATATATGTGTACATATTACATGTACATCTATATATATATATATACATCTACACATATGTATACATATACATGTATGTATAGATCTATATATATATATATATATATACATATACGTGTACATCTATATGTATACATATACATCTCTCTTTCTCTCTCTCTTTCTCTCTCTCTTTCTCTCTCTCTCTTTCTCTCTCTCTCTCTTTCTCTCTCTCTCTCTTTCTCTCTCTCTCTCTCTCTCTTTCTCTCTCTCTTTCTCTCTCTCTTTCTCTCTTTCTCTCTCTGTGAAAGTATCTGTCACTACAGTATCGAAATGTGATTGTTTCAGTTAGTGGAATAGTTTCATTTTTAAAGTGAAAGTATTTGACATGAGTGTTTTTGTTTCACTTTTGACACGTAATACTTAAATAGTGGAGGAGATATTATGTTGCCGTGTGCTCGAACTCTGCAAGAAGTTAATAATTTTTTTGACTAAAACACAACTGGAACCATAAGTAAGGCATGTGTAAAATTTGAATGAAATTGGTTGCGTAGTTCTCGAGTTTTAGGGATTCACACAGACAGACAGACAGACAGACACACATTCTCATTTTTATATATATAGATTATTAAGAGTGGAGGATTGGCAGAATTGTTAGTGTGTCAGGAAAAAATACCATTCAGTATTTATTCTAGCTCTTCACATTCGGTGCTCAAACCTGCGAAGATCATCCTTGCCTCTCATTCTTCCAGGCTCAATAAATGCATCTATCAAGTGTTGGGATCAGTGTTATCAACTAACTTCTTTCCCTTATATTACTGGCCTTGTATCTAAATTAGAAACAATTATTAGTTCAGTATTATACTAATAATGGCTTTTTGAAAGAATTCTTATACATTGTTTTACTTGTGATATGAATAAACAAATCATTCATTTAATCTTCCATACAGCCTATAAATGTTAAAGCAATCTAATGAATATTCTAATCATGCCTGTTATTTTCTTTAATTAATTCTGTCAACTCAATAAAGGCTCTTATTTTTATATATTTTGCTCTGCAATTGTTAAATAATGATCCTTAATTATGTTTCTAATAATTTAAACAAAAGACTTAATTGTAACAGGTTAATTACAGGGCAATGAAATCTCTAACTTTATATTCTATATGGTATCAAATGTGTTAGTGTTTTCTCTCCTTTGGATTATACCAGCAATCCATGAGAAGATTTTGCATCTTCCTTAAAAATTCTACCCAAATCTGTGTCATGAAGATATGTACTTTAAGATAAATAATTCATCTTGATGAATGAAAATGATGATAACAAATTATGTAGGAGATGGATGAAATCACTTAAATCCATGTACAGTACCTGTGGTTTTTAACTGGACCAAGAAGGATAAAATGCAGTTGATCCTAACAGCAGTTGATTTTGGAAAATGAGGATGTATGAATAAATACAACTGTATTTTCTCAAATATGAGGTGATTTCAACATAACACCAGTAATATATTTAAATCATTTTTTTTTCTTTTTTATTTTTGAATATATTGCTGTCCCTCAGTTTTGGCCCTGCTGTTTTGCATTAGATTTCTTTTGTTATACATAAATAAATATGGTATATGACATTTAGTTCATGGTTCTACAAATTGTTATTCCAGTACTGTGGAATACTGAGGAAGGGTATTATAGTGAGCTGAATCAATTCCAGTAAATAACTAATATTTATATTTTATCATCCTCAAGGGTTGAAATGTAATAATAGTTAATAATAGATAATTTTTTTTTTATTGTTTACATTTTTTAATTGTTATTAAAGGTTGGAACTTTGGACACATTTGTTTCATATTCCTAGTCTGAAAATAATGTTACTTAATCTCTCTCTAGACTTTCATTTTACTGCCTTAAAGTAAAACCAGCTTCCATGCCCTTATTTACTCATTGGAATATGAAAATCATTCAAGTATTGACTGTTTCAATCTTCAAAGACTAAGAAATAGTAGCGATTAAAAACAGAGCTATATTACAAACTATAGATAAGCATATATATATATATATATATATATATATATATATATATGTATATATATATATATATATATATATATGTATATATATATATATATATATATATATATATACACACACACACATATATATATATATATATATACATATATATACATAAATATATATATATATATATATACATATATATACATAAATATATATATATATATATACATATATATACATAAATATATATATATATACATAAATATATAAATATATATATATATATATATATTATATATATGTATATATATTATATATATGTATATATGTGTGTGTGTGTGTGTGTGTGTGTGCATATATATATATATATATATATATATATATATATATATATATATATACATATATATACATAAATATATATATATATATATTATATATATGTATATATATGTGTGTGTGTGCATATATATATATATATGCTGATATATATATATATATATATATATATATATATATATATATATATATATATTATATATGTATATATACACACATATACATATAGGAGGTTGTAAATTTATAGACATTGAAACAATAGTTTATTTTGTTATTGTTCTAGTGAATACTATTAATATAGACAGTGTATCTCTACTTTCACATACACACACTCTTATTCATACTTAAGTGTTACATTCTGTGAAGGTTTTAGCTAAGATTAAATGAAAGTAGTTAAAAATAAAACAATACAAAGATCTGTCGATTATGCACAGGCATACATACAAGCTTATACCTATATAAATGCGCATGTGTATGAGTGTACACATTCATACACACACACACACATTAAGAGGAAAAAAGATATAAAGTGACTATTTAGTATCAGTGACTATTTAGTGGCTTTCTTACTAATTTGTCTCTGGAAATGCGTTAGCTGTATTTAACGTGAGTAAAAAATTTTTCTTATTATTGTTTACTGCAGGTCAGCCCTAATCATAGAGACCTAAGATGAAAAGCTGTAACTAAGCAGTCTTTTCTTTTAATTTTTTTTCTTTTTATTTAGATATAACATTGCCTATCCAATGTAACCTTCTCTGAGGAAAATTTGATTGCCATTTCTATGAGTTTGAGCCTTACAGATGCTTTCTTTTTTTTTCTTTTTTTTATGAACATTTAAAATTTTACTTTATACAGAATGACTGAAAGGAACTTATCTTAATAATTGTGCTGTGAACTAGAGTTAAATAAGTAATAACTACTATTTTGAACTTCCTTGGACATATGTAGATATTTTACATTTGAATAAGTTCAGTTTTTTTCTAAATAACTCTGAACATTTTCAGAAACTAAGTTTTTCAGATAGTACTCAGGTAGATAGTTGTTAGAAGTTAGGTTTAAAGTACTAAATTGATTATATGCATGACTAGTAAATCATCGTTATTATTATCATCATCATTTAGCATCCATTGTCCATGCTGGCATGGGTTGGACAGTTTGACCAGAGCTGGCAAGCTGGAAGGTTGCACCAGACTCTAGTCTGATTTGGTATGGCTTCTATGGCTGGATGCCCTTCCTAACACCAACCACTCTGAGAATGTAATGAGTACTTTTACGTGCCACCAACAAAGGTGCCATTTGCATGACACCAGTATCTGACACAACTGCAATTTTACTTGACTTGATGGGTCTTCTTTTCAAGCACAACATAATGCCAAAGGTTTTGGTCATTGCCTCCATGAGGCCCAACACTCAAAGGGAGCTCATCCACTTTGCCTCCGTGAGGCCCAGCACCCGAAAGGTGCTTCTTACATGCCACTGGCATGGGTACCATTTACGTGACATCAGTATTAACTATGATTTCATTTCGCTTGATGGGTCTTCTCAAGCACAGCATATCGCCAAAGGTCCTAGTCACTAGCCATTGCCTCTGTGAGGCCCAAAGTTCAAAGATTATGTTTCACCACCTTCTCCCATATCTTCCTGGGTCTACCTCTACCAAAGGTTCCCTCCACAGTTAGAGATCAGCACTTCTTTACACAGCTGTCCTCATTCATATGCACCATATGACCATACCAGCTGTCATCTCTCTTGCACACCACATCTGATACCTCTTTCAAGCCTAAACATGTCCTCGGCTATTACAGCCCATGTTTCACTGCCATGTAGCATAGCCGTTCGCATGCAGGCATATACAATCTACCTTTCATTCTGTGAGAGAGGCTCTTTGTTGCCAGCAGGGATAGGAGCTCTCTGAACTTTGCCCAGCCTAAACTTATTCTCATAGCTACGCTCTCAGAACATCCACCTCCTAGGTACGGACGCTATCTACTACCTCTAGCTTACCTCACTGGCAATTAAATATCAAGGTGATTTGTACGGTGTTATCTGATAAAGAATGCATATGTTTATTAGTAGACTTGAATTGATTTCTATAACTTAATATCTTAAAATAGTTGAAAATTTAAGTAGTGTGTGTATTTATAGACATGTGTGTCTATATAATATATGTATTTTATATATATATATATATATATATATATATATATATATATATATATAGAAGGTTTAGATTTAGATTCAAGATTGAATATGGTACTTATGTTTAGGCACCAGAATATAGTATGGTATGGTATTATACTAGCCTGATAGACTTGGCTATGTCAAGATGGATTTTTATGTATTCTTCCTCCCACTTGGATTTGAAATGTTGCCACAATTATAATATGTCTATTCTACTGTGATTTTCTGCATTTTCCTGCAGCTGAAGATTGCTCTACATATTGCATTTAATGTAATGCTCGCATTACTTAAATAAATAGAGTAGCATGAAACGTGCGTACTGCAATCATCTTTGAAATCTGTGTTGCTTATTTTGATTTTTTGATCACCTATTATATATATATATATATATATATATATATATATATTCATATATATAGATGCAGGAGTGGGTGTATGGTAAGAAGCATGCTTCCCAACCACATGGTTCCGGGTTCAGCCCCCCCCCCCCCCCCGTGTAGCATCTTGGGCAAGTGTCTTCTACTATAGCCCCAGGCCGACTAAAGCCTTGTGAGTGAATTTGGTAGACGGAAAATGAAAGAAGCCCATCATATATATATATATATATATATATATATATATATACATACATACATATATATATATCATCATCATCATCATCATCGTTTAACATCCACTTTCCATGCTAGCATGGGTTGGACGATTTGACTGAGGACTGGTGAATCAGATGGCTACACCAGTCTCCAGTCTGATTTGGCAGAGTTTCTACAGCTGGATACCCTTCCTAACGCCAACCACTCTGAGAGTGTAGTGAGTGCTTTTACGTGCCACCGGCACGAAGGCCAGTCAGGCAGTACTGGCAACGGCCACACTCAAAATGGTGTGTTTTACAAGCCACCTGCACAGGAGCCAGTCCAGCGGCACTGGCAACGATCTCGCTCGAATGTCTTTACACGTGCCACCAGCACAAGTGCCAGGAAGGCGACGCTGAGCACAGGTGCCATCACAGTTTCGCTTTCGCTTGTCCCAACAGGTCTTCGCAAGCCGAGTTTCGTGTCCAATGAAGGAGACGACGTTGGCATGGGTGCCAGTTGTCGAATTTAGTTCGATTTCAATTTCACTTGCCTCAACAGGTCTTCGCAAGCGGAGTTTAGTGTCCAATGAAGGAAAGGTACTCATAAGTGGGCTGGCTACACCCCTAGCAGAAGCCTTGGATTTAGGTCTCACTTGGCTTGCCGGGTCTTCTCACACACAGCATATATATATATATATATATATATTTTTGTATGTATGTATTTATGTGTCTGTGTTTGTCTCCTTACCATCGCTTGACAACATGTTGGTGTGTTTATGTCCCTGTAAATAGGCTTACAAAAAATAAGTCCTGGGGTCAATTTGTTCAACTAAAGGTGGTGCTCCAGCATGGCCACAGTCAAATGACTGAAACAAGTAAAAGAATATATATATATCGTATAAAGTTAGTGTAGGCCAGTTTATGGGATTACCCTGGGTTCTATGTCCATAAAGCGCTTAGCTTTACAGCATATCATCAGATCCCAAGCCTGTCTAGCCTGTCTTAGTAGCACACTCACTGTTCTAGTGTTAATATTTATATTTCTAACCTGAGAAAGAAACTAGACAAAAAAAAAACAAACAAAAGAACAGGTCGACCTGAAGTTATTGGCTGCACCTACTAACTCCATCACAAATCTTTTACTTTACCTTCTTAATCTGTGTTTTGGTTTTTGTTAACATTTTATAGCACAGATTTTTTTAAATTTTATTTTACTCGACTACTTGAAGAGGAAAAATTCAAGCCATAACATCCAATCACCCTAGCCTATAGAGTTTCTTAGATTACATTGTCTAATATGAACTTACATTTCAGATTTTTTAAAAAAAACTGTAAAGATGTGAGATTTGAGGGAGATTTAGCTGCTAGAAATAAGGTGTAGGAGTGGCTGTGTGGTAAGTAGCTTGCTTACCAACCACATGGTTCTGGGTTCAGTCCCACTGCATAGCACTTTGGGCAAGTGTCTTCTACTATAGCCTCAGGCCGACCAAAGCCTTCTGAGTGGTAGACAGAAACTGAAAGAAGCCTGTCGTATATATGTATATATATGTATGTGTGTGTATATGTTCGTGTGTCTGTGTTTGACCCCCCCCCCCCCAACTTCGCTTGACAATCGATGCTGGTGTGTTTATGTCCCTGTAACTTAGCGGTTCGGCAAAAGAGACCGATAGAATAAGTACCAGGCTTACAAAGAATAAGTCCTGGGGTTGATTTGCTTGACTAAAGGCGGTGTTCCAGCATGGCCGCAGTCAAATGACTGAAACAAGTAAAAGAGTAAATGCTTATGTTGTTTTAAACATTTCATTAAAATAAAGTATAAGACAATGAGAGAACCTCTACATCAGTGAATCTCAATCATTTTTTGCCTGTGGACCCCCTTTTGATTCCTGTTTTACCTGAGTGGACCCTCATAGCTATTTGATGATTAAAAAATCCTGTTTTTATAATTAAATATTATTAGGAATTGTATTTAAAAAATTGGTAAAATATTTTGTGTATTGTAAAAGTATATGCTTATAAACTTTAACAAAATCTTGTAAGGGCCTTCATTGATTGTGTGGACCCCGGTTGAGAACCACTACCCGACATAATCACTCAATCCCTTATTTCTAGCAGCTAAATCTCCCTCAAATCTCACATCTTTACAGATTTTTTTTTTAAATCTGAAATGTAAGTTCATATTAGACAATGTAATCAAAGAAACTCTATAGGGTAGGGTGATTGGACGTTGTGGCTTGAATATCTGATGTGTTAGACCATATGTCTGCTGTATCAGAGCTAGGTCTAAACAACAAAAGAACGTTCTTTAATACTGATATTTACTTGAAAATTCAACATTTTTCATAAAACTGCAAAATCCACTAAGATCAAAATCCTTCTTCTATAATTAATTAATAAATAATTTTGTTTTTCTTTTTTTTGTTTATATAGCAAGAGTCATGTTGTTAGCATTGTTTTCAGTTAAATAAGTTATCAGAAAAAGAAAATTTGTGAGGTCATGGGGAAAACTGAAATTTCACTTGTATATCTGCCAAATTATTTCATAGATTTTTTTGGACCAAATACACGTTCTTTGATACATAATATTATGTGCTGTTAATGATTAGCAATAATCGAAGATGTTAGGCTAGAAGAAATCTGGAATTACATACTTATGTCTCACATAAAATGGTTATGACAAAATAGAAAGATGTGAATCAGACTTTCTATAAAGACAATGATAAAAGCTTTGAGAGACAAGAAATGAATATAATCATGGAAATCAAGTTGATTCATTCAACAAAGATATGAACATTTCATGTAAACTTTTGTGTGATAGACAATAAATGAGTGGTTGAAAATAAAAGAGAGATGCATTTTGCTAATGTTTATGCATTTCTCAGATGAGTATATACTTCAAATTTTGTTTTACAATTTGTTTTTTTATCTATTTTTTCATTGTTTTGTATGTGTAACAAAAATTGACAAAATGATGTGGGAGAGGAAGGGGATCCAGCTATAGGAACTATTTCTTCAACCGTATTAATGTAAACATTCAAATTTGCAAAAACACAGTCTCACTCATAAATGAATGGATGTAAAATAAAAAATGGAGATATTGAAAATTAACTGCTCTTAGATGATATAAAGAAAGCTTGCCTCGTTATAGTAATCTCCACTTCACTCTTATCCTCTTTTTGTAATCAGTATTGTATAATTTTATGACTGATAATGTGTCAGTTCTTGGGTTAAAGGTTTTCTTGATTTATACTACCCTTTACCCCAAAGAAATCCAGAAATGTTGTAGATGATGATAATTAACATACTTGTGATAGTGGTGAATAACAGGTATTTTGTTAACTTGGAAACACATGTTAGACATGTTTGTATTATCTTCATTAAGACTATTTATTTTAGATTAATGAAGTAATAAAACAAAAGTAAATAATTTTCATTGGGCTATAAATTGTATGTATATTGTGTGTATATGTTTGTTTGTATGCATGTGTGTGTGTGTGTGTGTGTGTGTGTATATATATATACACACACACACACACACACACACACACACACATGCAATCAAGAAGGAAGTAAATTCAGTTATATAGCCAAACAAAACCTTACGCTTTGTGTTCCATGGAAGATAAGCTGCATAAACATCACCGGGAAAGTGTTTTTTCTTATACTTTTTCTTTTGGTAGGCCTGTAACTATGAAATAATTAAGATAGCAGAAGTATTTAACATATGTAATACTGTTAAAATCATTTACACCACTCCCAGCTGTTTGCTTTTCCAGGTGACACATTAGTTATTACTCATTTAGTCTTTTTTGGAAAAAAGTTCTTTTCTTGCAGTCATGGCTGCCTGGTTAAGTAGCTTGCTTTGCAACCCACATGGTTTCAGGTTCAGTCCCACTGCACAGCACCTTGGGCAAATGTCTTCTGCTCTAACCCCAGGCCAATCAATGCCATGGGAGGGGAAATTGATAGAGAGAAACTGTGTGAAAGCCCATTGTATATGTATATATGTGTGCAGGTCTGTGTTTGTCCCCACCCACCATCACTTGACAAACAGTGTTGGTTTATTTATATCCCTATAATTTAGTAATTCCACAAAAAAGACAAATAAAATGGAGAATTTGTTTGACTAAACCCTTTAAGGTGGTGTCCCAGCATAGCCACATTCGAATAACTGAAACAATTAATAGAGGAAAGAATAAGAAAAGATACAAATTTACAAATCCTGAATTTGCAAAGATTTTATTGATATCTTTGTTTTTTTTTACAATTCAAAACCATTCTTCAACACCTTCTTTGAGAACAAATCTTCTGCTGCTATTATTTTTCATTTGAAAAATTGTTTTTAGCATTTCTAAAATCATTATTTTTGAGATGGCTTTTTTTTTTTTTTTGAAATTTTGAATAAATGTTAGTTGCCCCTTCCCCTTTTTTGTTTTGAGTGTTAGAATTTGAAACGTTTATTTTCATCGGGATTTTATTTCCCTTTTTCATTATTTCTTGGATAACATTCAAGTCTTGTTTAGTATGTATGTGTATTTATTACTCCACATGGTTTTGTCAATGCTGGAAAAGATTCGTTTTTGAGTGTTTGTGGTCAAAGGTGAAATGGATAGAACAATTTTGAAGAAGTTTGAGTTTTATCTAGCAACAATCTGGTTGTATGTTGTCAGAATAGAACATTAAAATAATGTTAGGAGAGAGATTCCTGATAAGTTTAATGTATTGGACAGGAAGTGGTAAAGTTGGAAATAATCTCAGCTCAATCATGCTATAATTTATAGCATGATTAAGTATTGGGTTGCATTAAGTTTTATTAAGAAGATGGTATGTATATGTGATAAAAAGGGAACGAGAATGATGAAATGTCATAAACTGATTAATAGTATCCAAAGTAACAGAAAAATTGAGACGGTTTAGATTGAATTTGCAACATTAATGTTCATTGAAAGAGTAGCCTCCATTTCAAATGTTGTAGTGATTGGTTTTTTTTAATATATATTTCATTTTTATTTTTATTTATTTTTTTTCCTTTTTTGAATTTGTAATAATTGTTCCGAATATAGATGTATAAGGCCTGAAATTTTAGTGGGAGGAGTTAGTCAATTTCTTTGACCCCAGAATTTGACTGGTAGTTCATTTCATCAACCCTGGAGGGATGAAAGGTAAAGTTGACTCCAGCAGGATTTGAACTCACACTGTAAATAGCCAATATATATATATATATATACTCTACATCCTTCTCCAGCTGAGCATTTCTAATCTTGCAGGTTTGTGGGTGCTGGTGCCACATAAAAAGCACCTGTACTGATGCCATGTTAAAGTACCTGTACCAGTGTTGCATAAAAGCACCCAGTACACCCTGTAAAGTGGTTGGCGTTAGGAAGGGCATCCAGTCATTGAAACCAAGTCAAAACAGACATGGAGCCTGGACAGCTCTTCAGATGGCCAGTTCTTGTCAAACTGTCCTACCCATGCCAGCATGGAAAATGGATGTTAAATGATGATGATGATGATGATGATGATCACAAGACATTTTTTAACAATTCTGTTAACCTTGTTATAACTGTGTCTAATTTAGGCACAAGGACAGCAATTTTAGTGGGAGAAGCTAGATGATTATATTAACTTATGCTTGTCTGTTACTTAGAAAGACAAAGTTGGCCCATGTAGAATTTGAATACAACATGTAAAGAGCTTGAAGAAATATTACAAAGCACTTTTTTTTGACATGCTAATAACTCTGCCAACCTTGTAATAATTAAAACAAAATATCTGCAAAATCTAACATAAGCAACAAGTATAATTTGCTGTCTGTATAACAAAACAGCATAAAAAGCCTAAACAAACAAGTCATACGTAATTAAAAATATTAATAGTGAAAAATCAAAGACAACTTAATTAATATGAGTTTTCCAAACTATCTTGTTTTTTCGTATTTTTCTCTTTTTTGGTCTAATTGTTGATCTTCTTCAGTTGCCCTGTTTCTACACATGCTTTGGCTCAGTCCAAACATAGAACTTTATTTCTAGTGCAGTAGATTTCAACACTGATGATGCCTCAGATTCATAGAATTGCTTTAAATTTTGATTTATCTTATTGATTATTCAACTGTTGAGACATTTACTCCTCATTTCAGTAATGTTAGCTGTATATTTCAGAAGTCTGTACGAGGTTTTCTTATTGAGTTCTCAACACTTTGTGTACAGTTTGATTTTTTTTTTTAACTTAAGCTAGGAACTTTATTGTTTAGGGATACATAAATTCCATATTGCACCATATATTTTTTTTATTGATTTCAGTCCTAAGACTGTGGTCATACTGAAGCACCACCTTAATTTATTTCCTATTAGCTTCGTTGTCTCTTTATGGTTAGAAGTTGGTCTATGACTGAGTCTGTAGCAACTTATCTTTCTTGAATGTATCCTCAAATGGTTGGTTGGTCCAGTATCATTATTAGGTGTATATCCAATGTTTTTTTTTAATGTTTCAGTAGAGGTTCCTTTTATATTTCTGATTTCTTTAGGCAAGCACATGAACAGTTGATGACCTCTAATTATCGACTGGTACAATAGAGTGTTTTTGCTCATGATGTCGAAGGTGGTGTATTTGGAAGCTGACAGTATCTAGTTCTATTATCCTAAACTTTTGTTTTTTCTTTTGATCAAAGCTTTGTGCTGTTCTCTTTTTATCTTTAAAAATTCCATTTTGCTTTTGTAATCATTGCTCAAAATGTATTGGATTTCATATATGCTAGTTTTTAATTCATTTATATATATATATATATATATATATATATATGTGTGTGTGTGTGTGTGTGTGTGTGTGTGTGTGTATATATAAAGAGAGAAGAGAGAAGAGATTTCATTGTGTTCAAGTCTCTGTGAACTACAGTTTGTAATTTCATTTTTTTTTCTCTGTCTTCTTACACAGTTCTGATATTTTATCATCTTTAAATTCTTTGTGGCTTATTGGCCAAATTTTTATCATCAGACAGAGCTATGGAATTCTCTTGTCGATGATTGGAAATTTACACTGGAGATATATAGTCTGGAAAAAATCATACAGCTCTTACAAGAATCCTTCTGAAAAATGTGAGGATATATTAAAATTAATAACAGTTATATGAAAACTTGACTGCATACATTATCACCACTGTGCTATAAAAAGAAAAAGAATAAAAACAATCCATTTGTAGCTATATTTCTTTTGAAATACACTGTTTATGTGTTTCACTCAATTTGGAAAATAATCAAGGATTCTGAGGAACTCAGTAAAATAATGAAAGTTTGATTATTAAACTGACATTTGGAACGTAATAAAAGGGTTCCTAAAGGGTATAATTCCAGTGTGAATACATTATAACAAGGAATTTTCTATCCTAGAACCACCAGCATACTCAGGCTGATTGGTATTGAAAAGGTCAACACTAATATGATAGAAAATTAGTCATTATTGGTACATATGTACAGGCTATTAAATATTAATGTAAATGACGATGGTTGTATTTGAAAACCAGGCTTACAATGATTGAACTATCTAACTGTTTTGTGTATATTAATGTTGTAAAATATCTTTATTCTAATCTTCAGATTAAATTATAAACAGCTTTATATATCATGATTGCTTTGTTCTTTAAATCCCTCACACATCACATTTGAGGCAGTATATTTTGCATCAAAATTTATAAAAGGAACTTTTTTATTCTAGCTTATCACATCACATTGGAACAGAGATCCATATTTTTAATGAGTATGGTGGGTTTTTATATGTTAGTGAATTTTTTTGCTTCTTAATTTCCCCACTTAAAAAAAAAAAATTATGCAAGGTAACAAAAGTTTGTAAACACACACACACACACACACACACATGATGGTAACAATGATTTATCTCACAAATGACTTCTAAGACAAAATAATTTACAAAATAGTAAAGTGATCAACACTTAAAAGCAAAATGTAGCAAGGAAACCAGTGACTCTGAGTAAAAGCTGATTTGAACTGTGACATCCAACTCATGGTAGTATTGAGAAATTTAAAATGATGCACTGAGTCATCATAACAGGGAGATGCATTTAATGTCTGAGAGCTACAAGTGTTAAAGTCCAGATAGGCCAAGCAATTGCACTATAATAGCACAATAGATTATAGTTACATACAAACACAACACTGCATTTACTAAAAATGTAAGATAGATTTAAAGTAGATAAACTATAAACTTAAAGAATAAAAGTGTATCATCATCATCATTTTAACATCTACTGTTTCCATGTTCCATGCTTGACTGGATCAAGTGAGACTATGTTAGGGTAGAGTTTCTGCAGCATTTCCAGGTTCCAGCCTTCACTTGTTTCCAAAGTGATAATCTCCAAGTCTTTTGAGCAGTGAACAGCCTAGACATTGCTATGTAGAAAACTAGGAACAAGTTATACCATTTCTGTGATCCTTTTGTTTATAATCAGTGAACATATGTGAAGACAAAAAGAAACATAAAACTCATGAATACAGACACCTATGTACATGCATACATATGTGTGTATGTATATATGTGTGTGTAATCAATTTAATACACAACCAAAAGAGCTACTAATAGTTTCATGTTGTTATGATACTTTAACTAAGCATATTTTATGACTGGATGCCAATTCTAACACCGACCACTCCGCAGAGTGGGTTGTGTGCTTTTTATGTGGCACCAGTACAGGTGAGGTTAGTTTTGGCTTGGTTTTTTTACAGTTGGATGCCCTTCCAAATGCCAGCCACTTCACAGTGTGGACTGGATTCTTTTTAAGTGGCACTAGCACTGGCAGAGTCACCAAGTAACTTTGCAAGGCAAGGAATCTTTGAGAGTGAAGGGGACATCGGAGGAGGTGATCTTGTGTCAGATTATGAATAGTTAGAGTGTGACAGAGAGACTGAAACAAGTGTTTTGCTGTAGAGGAGGTACAAAATTACCCAACCAGAGAGAGGGGGGAGAGTTAACAAGAAAGATGGCAGGAACAGGTTTGCTGCTGTAAAGGTATAAATAGATATCTAGCCAGATGGAACAGCAAGAGAAAGAGAGTGATCAAGAGTTAGAGCAGAAATAGGTGCGGTGCTGAAAAAGAAATACATGGTTACCCAGAGGGAGGGAGAGAGAGTTAACAAGAAAGAGGACAAAGACAGGTGTTCTGCTGTAAATGAGATATATGGTTACCTAGCCAGAGGTAAGAGCAGGAGAAGGAAGGAGAGAGAGTGATCAAGAATGAGGGCAGAAACAGGTGTGCTGCTGTAGAGGAGATACACAGTTACTCAACCAGAGGGAAGAGAGAGAGAGAGAGGGTGAGAGATAACAAGAGTGCAAGAGAGAGCAAAAAAGAGATGGCGGCAAGGTGCCAGGGTATACTCACAAGGGCCAGGGATCAGAGCATAGATAGGATGGTAGAGTTAGAAAGAGAGAGGTTAATGGTGGCAGGTGCCAGGACATACCTCCAAGGTATAGAAGTCATATTATACATGGCCAGGTTTTGCCAAGAGGCGCAAGTAGGGAGTAGAGAATGGTGTGACTGGTGAAGACCTGGTGAGTGGGGTGGCAGCAATGATATAATGAGCAGAGTAGTGAGGATAGGACTGGGGAGTGAGAGAGAGAGAGAGAGAGAGACACACACACACACACGCACGCATGATAGGCTTTTTCAGTTTTTGTGTACCAATTTCACTCATATGCCATTGGTTGATTTGCAGCTTTACTATAGGATGCCAGCCAACAGAGTCCAGTTAACTCCTAACCACTAGGTTCTTGAAGTGAATCTCTTAACCACACTGCCATATATATAGAATATCTATAAATGCATATATTTCTGCTGATGTCATTGCACAGTGTAAACTTCTGTGGAAAACCAATGCTCTTTGAATGAAGTGTGTGCGCATTGAGTCACAGATGGTCACTCTTGTCATGACATCTTTATTCACAACACAAATTGCTGTATAATGGGTGGGGGGAGAAAATAATAATGGGCTACAGCAAATATTCTGCTCAATACCACAGTTTTGCTTGTCAGTTGTTTGACCATAACCAGTTGACTATGTCCCTTGATGGGTAACAATATGTGCATCTCTGATCATGAGCAGAAGTAGTAGGGGAGCATCATAGCCATGTATTGAGAATTCATAGCCATGTGTTGAATTCTTTGGGGTTTTAACAATTCACTTTTGGAAACATGGGTGTTTCATTCAACATCCTTAAACAACCCTTATTCAGGGACCTTTTGAGTGGGATGGGCTACTTGACCTGAAGAAAATTCGAACTGGGCAGGTCATGTGCTGTTTATCTTGATATGAGATCGCCATGTTGCACATATATGGTTCTGATGCATGCACCTGGTGTAGCCTTATCAGACAGGTAATCATGGTGGGTATACTGGGCTTTGTATATTTTACCCCAATGTCACTTTGATGGCATGCACTGTTCTTTCACTCAACAATAATAATAATAGAACATAGAAGGTAAAGAAATAGAAAATACAGAACAGGTGTTTTTTGTGTTATGAGAATGTATCAATCATGTCAGATAGCTAAATATCCTTAGGAAGGGCATAACAATATCTTAAATAATAATTTAGAACTGAAAAGTAATTTTATAAGTAGCATGAAAGATGGCAGTCTTTTATATAAATGAAGATGGAACTAGCAGTAAGATCAATACCATGAAGACATTTAGAAAATCATTAACATAGTTTTAAAGGATCTATATTGAACTAGTGAAATTTTGCATAGCAATCTTTGACATTCCTACAATTGTACATATCGAATATAGGTCAGAATGCAGCATTCAGAACAGAATTTATTGATGTTCAATCTACTGATTATTTGTGTTGCTAGGCCAACACATCCCCCAGCAAAGTTATAACTGCAACAACCACAATATAAGTAGTTATAATAATAATGATCATAACAGCAGCAGCAGCAATAACAACAATAATGATTATGATGATGATAATAATAATTTCTACTATTGGCACAAGGCCTAACATTTTGATGGAGGGGAGTAGTCAATTACATTAACCCCAGTGTTTCACTGATACTTAATTTATCAACCCCAAATGAATGAAAGGTAGAGTTCACCTCCTTAATAATAATAATAATAATAATAACAAGCCCGAAAGGAATATGAGACACCATGACAATATAGCCAGGCTTGTCCATTAGACACTCTGCAACACATATGGACTTAACAGAGCAAAAAATTGGTATGACCACAAACCTGAAGGCATCGTTGAAAATAGAAATGCAAAGATCCTATGGGATTTTATGATGAGATAGAGATAGGATGCTGGACATAGTCTTAATTGAGAAAGAAAACAAACTATGCTGGATCATAGATATAACATACCCAGCTGACAAGGTATGCAATAAGGAAGAAAGAAAAGTCAAGATATATGACAGGCTAGCTTGGGAAGTTAAACAGTTGTGGTCATTGAAAAAGAAAAACAGTAATAATAGTTTTTGATTTAGGCACAAAGACGCAATGATTTCTTTATTGGCCACATGTACCTATACATACAATACAAAATGTGTCATAGAAAAGAGGTTACAAAATTAGATGTACATGCATATCTATATATATATATATATATATATACATATATATATATATATGTATGTATGTATATATGTATATAATAAATGGTGGGTGAGGTGGAAAATATGACAGTTTAGAAATTTAATACACAAAAGAAATTCAAACAAAATAAATCCATCTTCACAAAAGTGAGAACTTATCAGCTACGTTGGATCAGAGTACCCAACACCTCTGATTATATCTACACCAATCATCCCACACCTAGGTTGTGCTTGCTCAGATATTGCTAGATTGCTGATCACACTCTTTAACAATCACTTGTCATGTAAGCAACCATCTCATCCTTAATCATTTGGAATTTGATTTATCCTCACTTAAGATTAGCATTAAATCATATAGCTGGAGATCTTTTAAATTACCATTAAGCTCTAGCACTCTTATGACTACCATCAGCCACTTTGTGACTGACTCAATAAAATATCAAGAAATATTTTAGTAATTCTATATTTCTTTAACAGGGGATACTTCTTTTTTGTAGTGTTTCTATCTTCAGTGTTTATCTTTCTATAATCATTCAACATATTGGATCTAGGTTTGTTTAAGCAATGGGGTGGAATAGGGAAAACAATGGAAGGTACTTCACACATGAGCCAAAATTGCAAGAGTGTTCACATTTTGGCCACATTCAAAATGTATGATTAGTTAAAAGGTTCTGCTTGATTTCTGTATCACTCAATATTGGTAGCTTAAATTTTCCATGTTATATCAACTCATAAAATATGTCTTCCAGGAGTGTATCCCAAGAAAAAGAACCACAACAGGTATATTAGTCTGCCAGTTTATCATTAATGCTACTTATGATTTTATTATTCCAAGTAGATTAAATCTAATTATCTTTTGCTTTCTCATTTTTTTTCATTTCTTTTATTTGTAGGTAGATTTTTTTTCCTTAATGTTTTAATAATAGCATTAACTTTGTATTTTCTCTTCACACTAATCCAAATTATATTTAAGAGTTATAATCAATACTTGATTTAATTCTAAATTTTATGAATTTTGCATGAGAAACATACCCCAGCATCTAAATATCAGCATTATTTTAAAACTGTAGCAGATTGTACACAAGTGACATTTTACAAAATAGCAAAACATTCTCTTCTAAATTCCCTTTCATTGCTCTGCTTCTATCAGGACACTCCTTGATCAATGGTAGGCTTCCTTTCTTCTAGTTCAGTTACTCATATCACCTTATTAAGTAAAGGTCAATGTTCCTGTTTTATTACTGCCAATGTCTGTTACACTATATTTTTCTGTTGTAAGTCACAGTGAGAGGATGTCACCATGTTCATATGTTGTAAGCTCTTTCATTTTTCCATTTTCATGTCTTTCACTCAAAATGTGCAATTTCCTTATTCTAAATACATGTTGTGAAAGTCTGAAATCACTTGCATTTCTTCTGCAAATAAAAACTGCAGCTGAAATATACTGCATCATCTTTCATGTCTTTTTTTTTTTAACAGTCTGTGGCAGTTTATTTCTTATGGGTAATAGTTTAGCCATTTCTCAGGTGCACATGTTAAAGGGTTAAAATAAGGGTTTCCTAGTTCTTTAGTTAGTTTGAACCTGTATAGGTTTCTCATTGCCTTATATTTCTGATATCCAATATTACCTATTTCTTTCACCTTTTTAAGAACAATGAAATAAATACTAATTAGATTGTTTTTTTCTTGACTGAGAAAATATTTACTTTTCTATACATTCTCACCCACATTACAACATATCTTTCCCATTCTGTGTAGTTGCATACCTAGGTTCATGAGTATAACATGTGTCACTTCCTTACATTGTCTAGAATTTTTAAGCAGATTATTTTTAATTATTAAATACAATTTGGTGTCTATATTTTCAAAATATGATTTTTTGATTAAATTAATCAGCTTTTCTGTTAATAAATTACAGTGGGAAGCTGTTTTATCTTTCAAAATACATTGTTTTAAAAATAGTGATAACCACTTTCCATTGAGAAATTCATTTGTATTTGTGTGCAGACACACAGGAGCATGCACACACACTGATGCATGCATATGTGCATGTATACACACACATATACACACGTATGAAATGAACATTGGGTATATAGTAGATTAGAAGTCATTCAAAATTATGGGTATTGAATATTTGTTAAAGTTCAAAATGTACATGTAACTGTTATCATAACATAATTATGTAGTTTTTATTACTTATTTTACTATTTTTGGTATATGTGAACTTTAGTTTTCTCTCTCATAGTTATCTATTTCTAAACCTAGTTTACCATGACTGTCATAGGAAGTTTCATTGAAGTGGCTTCCTGCTGCTTTCTGATAGATGAGAAGCCTAAGAATTTTAGTTAGAGAGAAATGGAATCTGCGATGTTCATGTCTTCACCATAGGCAATAACAAGATAGATGAAATACTACAGCTACAACTACAATTGAAATTGTGTTACTGACCTCTACTCTGAAGGCTTTGATGTGTGTGTGTGTGTGTGTGTGTGTGTGTGTGTGTGTGTGTGTATATATATATATATATATATATATATATATATATATATACATATACACACACACATCTGAGTCCATAAGTCAGGGAAAAGATGCATTCATATCTCTGTCAATAGAGGGGGTATGTTATCCAAAATGTACAGTATTATATATATTCATCACAGCTGATCTTACCAATCGATAGATAGATATATATTTGTTACATTTGTCATTAACCTGTAAGCATTCATGATGTGAAAATTGTCAGATGTGTTGATGTATTTGTATAAAATTGATGAGTCAAAGAAACTAAGAAAGACAAAATGTCTGTGCATGTTTTGATCTAAAGGGTTTTGCTTGCTACCAACAAGCTACAGTGCTACAATTTCTTACAATAGGGAATATTCAGTCCCAAGGTATCTACACAGATATATATGGGCTCAGCCATTGAGAGTTAAGTATTTTAGCCATAGACTTAAAACTTCAGTAGAATACAATGTATCAGCACTTTGTCAACGAAAGACATAGCTGTCTTTCTTTTTGTAGCCCCATGTCAAAGTTTTTTTTTCTTATTTTTTTTTTTATCAAGCAACTAGTTTGCATTGATGGTAATTGCTGAGATCAGCAATTAACACACAACAATGGTTCGGTGTATATTTACATCAACCGCTTTAACCAGTTTACAGCATTGATTCATTCAGTTGCCTGTGCACGGCAATGGGAATCACACTAATTGAGGTCAGCACTAGGCGTGAGATAATGTTCGGCATATATTTACGTCAACCACTTCAGTGCAAGTACTGTTTATTTACTCTAACTATATCCCTATGCAGGACACTCATGCAGTATTATTCCTGAATAAGATTACCTTATAGTACAAGTTAGATCAACTTCATGTATTTACAATTATGTAAATTCAGAATTTGACTTTAGTTTGGTAGAGTTCAAAACAGGGTACCACACACAGTGGCATATCACATTGTGAGCAATGGTATCCAGTTTCCTTGCATTTTGCTTTACATACTGTGCATCTCTTTGAAGCATTTGTCTTCTTGGCGGTGGGGGGAAACAGTTGTGGAAAATGTCCATGTACCTTCACCATGCAGTGAGGAGAGAGTCCAGCGTGGGGTCATCCACGTGTTCTGTACTTTGGCAGGCCTGATGCTTCTATCATTTCACAGAACAATAGATTCCTGAATGTCAGTCCATCCCCCAGACCACCAAGCATCTGCCAAATTAAATGTGAGTTCACAACACTCATGTCCACTATATACCAGAAAATGTTTTGGTACCATTTCACAAATTTTCTTACCGATTTGTGTGTCATTGCCAGCTGATCTGAGCAATCATCCCTTCATTGTATGAAACAACTACAGTCAGTTTCATTATGGCATTACTGTCCACATGTTGTTTCCTAGTGCCCTTCATGCTTGCAGAATGCATTGTGGATAACATGCAGATGTTTTTTCTTGTCATGCCACTATTGGTGCATCGGTACGCTGTTTTCCTCTTTTGAAGTTTTATCTTGTGAAGGTCGGGCAGCATGTTTTTCCTGTGCGTCCAGACAGTCACACAGGCATTAGCCCCGCTCGCCTGCAGCTGCAGGAAGATGTCTGGACTGGAAAACCAGTTGTCCATATAAATATTGTAGCTTTCGTCAGATAAGTTTTCATTTAGCTACAACACAACATCCGTTGATGCTAAAGTAGATGCTGGAAGATCCAATCTGTCCTGACCGTTGTAGATTTTATAATTCCACATGTACCCACAGGCTCTATCAGTTGATTGGCATACTTTATAAACCTTAACTCCAAAGCAGGCATGTTTGATCAGGTTGTATTGTTTGAATCAGAGCTTTCCTTTGAATTTCCACAAACTCTTGTTCATACAAATGTCCTGGGTGGGGACATACATCGTTCTGAAATTTTCAGCCACAACAATAGGACGTATTTTGTGCAGCCTGTCACCCTGGTTCTCACCTGAGTTGGAATGTAGATCATGAAGAAGTGCCAAAAATTGATCATGTGGCATCATTTCCAGAAAGAAAGTTGTCAACGTGGCTGGATCCTAATTCCAATATGACACCAGGGTTGGTTTCTTCACAATGCCCATCAATATCAGCAGGGCAAGCAGAACTTTGATTTTGTTCCCTGTAGCTGGAAACCAATCACCGCCATGCCTAGGTCTGACATGCTGGTTTTCAGAATAGTCATTCATTTTGTCCACTATATGTTCAAAGTTTGCCTTTGTGCCAGGCGTACCGATAAACTCATGCCGTTAGACAAAATTGTCTCTCGCTCGCCACACAACATTTTGTTGTCCAGGGCCATTTACTGCTGCCCGCCTGTACCTTTGATTCACCAGAATATCATCATCACTGTCAGAATATTCTGATTCTGAACTAGGAAAATACTCACTCTCCAAGTCATCATCCAAATTGAAAGAAACAACTGGTGAGGTGTCGGAGCTTGGTGTAGCTTGGCACAATGACCATAAATTCGAAGCAAGAGGATGCGATGACGAAGTTGGTGGAACTGGAGTGGTAGGATGCAATGACCATAACTTCGACAAAACAGAATGCAACAACAAAGTTGGATAGAAAAAATGGGTGAATGTTTCTTAAAGCTGTGAAGAAAGAATCAAGCATATAATTCCAATCATGCGCGCGCGCACACACACACACACACACACACACACACACACACAGTTGAGACTTTCAAATACTGAAAACTATACCAGTCTTATGAAATACAAAGAGCAAAAAATGGTGCAGACACTCCACAAAATGTTTCCGAGAATGACAAAATGAACATACTTGGAGCTATGTCAATTCAAATACAGTCAAAAATACAGGCAAAAAAGTTAGGAAACCAAAAGGATGACTGAACTGGAGAGACAAGCCCAAACTAACTAACAATATGAGGCATGGGACTGTCCGTCTAGTTAAGTTACTTGGTGTCTGATTTGAATCTAAAATCCACAGGGACAGAAACTGGGCTGAGGTAATGGGAATGTAGCCAACCTCTCTCAGAAATTGACTGAGTGAAAGCTCTTCCTGAAAAATCATACAGATGTGGCAAATACATACATTGCATCCATTTCGTATTACACTCTGACCATTATGCCTTGCTTTAATTTTTGTCTCACTAGGTTGGAATGTTTGAACATTTGCTTCTGGAACACTTCCACATGCTTCCAGTGCCTCCTTAGCTGAAGGATTGCTATGTGATAATTGATGATACATAGGCGCAGGAGTGGCTGTGTAGTAAGTAGCTTACTTACCAACCACATAGTTCCGGGTTCGGTCCCACTGCGTGGCACATTGGGCAAGTGTCTTCTACTATAGCCTCGGGCCGACCAATGCCTTGTGAGTAGATTTGGTAGACTGAAACTGAAAGAAGCCCATCGTATATATGTATATATATATATATATCTATATATATAAAAATGAGAATGTGTGTCTGTCTGTCTGTCTGTGTGTGTGTTTCCCTAAAACTCGAGAACTACACAACCAATTTCATTCAAATTTTACACATGTCTTAGGGTTCCGGTTGTGTTTTAGTCAAAAACATTTTTTAACTTCTTGCAGAGTTAAAAAATATATATATCTCCTCCACTATTTAAGTATTACGTGTCAAAAGTGAAACAAAAACACTCATGTCAAATACTTTCACTTTAAAAATGAAACTATTCCACTAACTGAAACAATCACATTTCGATACTGTAATGACAGATACTTTCACTTTAATGGTGTGTGTGTGTGTATATATATATATATATATATATATATATATATATAGAGAGAGAGAGAGAGAGAGAGAGAGAGAGAGAGAGAGAGAAAGAGAGATGTATATGTATACATGTATATGTACACGTATATGTATAGATATATATATAGATATAGATCTATATGCATACATGTATATGTATACATATGTGTAGATGTATATATATAGGTGTACATCTAATATGTACACATATATAAATGCATACAGATATCTATACATATATACACCCATACACACACACATATATGCACACAAACACACACATTAGTCATTTGTTTTCTTATCCAAAACTACGTCAAAAGTATTGAATGGATCTTTAAGAAATTTGGAACTTATATTCTATGCATAATGGCCATAACCCCCATGAAAATTCATATATTTTTGATGTTGATGAAATTTTAACCATACAGATTACACACAAATAAAGTAATATTTCTAAAATTTTTTCTTTTTAGAAGTTACAAAGACCCCTTCATGGGGACTTCACACCCACAATTTAGTCATTTTTCCTAAGCAAAGACGAATACAGTTGTACCATTGGTAGCTATAGGGTCACCCGAACATAACAGATGAGCATTATTTGTAATTCAACGGTACAACAGTGTAAGACTATCCTTTCAGATATACTTACATTGTGATTTCTGCAATGTGGTGCATAAATTGTCAAGTAAATGAGACTCATCTTTGCCTCCACTGATTCACTTGCAAAGTGATGAGTAAAATTATTTCGTTGCAGACCTCCTTTGAGTCTTTTTATTATCACTGCGACAAACATAGTCCCCAGTTGGTAACATTGATTTCAAGGCCTTTCCAGATGAGAGACTGGCATTCCACTTAATGTCTATGTTCCATGCTGGCATGGATTGGAGAGTTATTAATGTAGAAATATGGTATCGTAGCTACTAACAGTTGAGGGTTGCGTAGTCTAGACTACGTTTTTAGATTTCATTATTCTCTTTAACCCGGGCAAAGCCAGGTATTTCTGCTAGTATATATATATATATATATATATATATATATTTGTGTGTTTGTCCCCCCCCCCCCCCACCATCGCTTGACAACCGATGCTGGTGTGTTTACGTCCCCGTAACTTAGCGGTTCGGCAAAAAGAGACCGATAGAATAAGTACTAGGCTTACAAAGAATAAGTCCTGGGGGGCGATTTTCTCGACTAAAGGCGGTGCTCCAGCATGGCCGCAGTCAAAAATGACTGAAACAAGTAAAAGAGTAACGAGATATGCATTGAGATTACATCATCAGCAAATATTCCTGGATGGTGAGCAGGTATGGTTGCCATTTGCCTGGCATACTTTTCCACAACTTGTCGTTGTAACAGAGCTACAGCTCTGAGTTATGCAAAAACTAAAACTGGACATTTAGCATCAGGAACGTTGTCAGATGCTCAGAGCCCTCTATCAGTAAGATGATGCAACTGGTGGAATTTCTATTGTGAGCTTTCTGTAGTTCTATACAATAGACAGTGGTTACAATATTCTTGGAAAACCCCTTCTCCATTCAAAATTGCTGACCTTGTGGCTACGTCAGAAACAATTATGATTATTATCCCTTTCATGTTCTTAAGATGCTATCCAGTGTGAGTTATTTTTGTAAATGGTTGTTTGTATTTGAGTATTTCCTTTTTCTTTTTTTACTTTGTATACTTGTATTTCATGTTACCTTCTAAATTAGTTGTGTGAATATTTATGTACACACAAACAAATACAAAAACTAATTTTTAGAAAGTAGAGAGAAATCTTATGTGAGTAAATTTGTGCTATATGCTTTTGAAATACAATAAATTTTCTATAAAAAATGTTTTCTCATCTAAATAGGTGTTTCACAAACAATATACAGTAACTAATATATCATGATTAGTAATCTAGAAAACATTTCTGTGAGATGCAAAATGCACATTTATTTATCTTTTATTTTTTATTGTTTTAGTCTTTTATGATGCTCTTATATACAATACAGCAAATGTTTTCATTTGTTTCTATTCTACTTCAACTTTTCTTTTAAGGTCTAATCTACTTCTCAGATTTTTATTGGTCCACTCCTTTCCCGTTAATAATTTACATTATTCTCCATGCAATGTAGTTTACCTCTTGAACAGTCAATTTTTTTATACCCAGTTATTTCTTTGCTACATTTCAATTCAGTCTGCTTGTTTCCATTACATATCCAACAAATGTTATCTAACTTTTTATTCTGATGTTGTCCTCTGACATTACTGACCAATTTTCTCTGTCATTACATCACATACGTTATACTGTATGTCTTTTATACAAAGAAAATCCTTCACTAACAAGGTCTGTAATTTCTTAAAGTTTTCTTACCTTCCCCTATGCTATCAACAGTTCTGTCTCTCCATCCACAAACTGATTATGTCATTTAGCTGATAAAACACATCTATTAATTCTTTGCTCACCTGCCATTTAGACAGCTTTGGTTCATTTTCTAGCCAAGAAACCTGAATTATTTATGAGCCACAAAGGAATCTTTACATAGTCACTTGGCTTGCTAGAAATAGTACCCGAGTTACCTTCAAATCAGTCTACCATCTTAAAAGAGAATATGTGTTGGGTATTATAACAAATAAGACAGGGCAGTCATGATTAGCTGACCTGGGGGTTAAACAACATCAACAAATACAACAAACTTGTCCTGCCAGAAAAAATAACACTTTTCTGAAAGCAATCCAAACTGTTTCTGTTTTATCCATATCAGTTTTAAAATCTTCTAATTTAGTTGTTAATTTCTCTATAATCTTCCTTATTTGATAGCTTATTTTCTATGCAGTTTTCTATCATCAAAAGAACCTCTTCTTCTGAAATTTGTTTAGATAGGTGTGACCAGCCAATTGTGATCCTTCAAGTATTTCAGTAACTAACTGAACATGTTTGTTTAATCAAATTACTGTGACATTTCTAGTACCTACTTCTAACTCTTATGTTGGTGGCACAAGTTCCTTTATTGCCATCAGTGTAAGAAGTCTCTCTCTAACCTAACTTGTTATGATATTCTATGAGAACCATAGCATATCAAAAAAGCTAATCTATAACCTAGCTTAATCTGTAACCAAGTTTCAAATCTAAGAAAGGCATACCCATAAAAATATTGGACATAATTCATATTAAGAAATAATTACTACTTCCTCAAATTCTCTTTCAGCATTACATTGTGTACTTAGACATCATTCTAATATAACTAGTAACAGTTACCACATATTTCAATCTAACATAGCTGGCAAGGCTTGCCACATATTTCAATCTGGACCCAGCATCTTCAAGATTCTAACTTTTAATTTATCTCTTACCGAATATTGTTAGTCCTGTGCTACAGATTCTCCTACTATCAGTATAGAGCACTTTCTCTCTGAAACTTATTGTCCATTCACATCATATGTCTGTAACAGCAAAATCATTTCTCTTACATCTGCTGATCAAGGGAAATAGCAATAATAATTAAAGTGTTAGTTTAATGTTGTGTCATATAGAAGGTTAGCATGAAGCAAAGATATAAGTTTAAGCTCTGCTCATTGTAAAGAGCAGAGGTTATATGGTGGTGTTGGCATATTAAAACTGATAGATGGATAGATTAATGTCACACAGATTGTTAGAAAAGCTAATTGCATCTTTTGTTACTATGTATGGTGAATAATGATAATAATTTCTTATTTAGGCATGAAAGCTAAACTTATGAAGAAATAATGCTGCAAAATTGTCTAATTAATGTCTTTTCCAAGGGCTTTCACATGATAAATGAGATTATTTCAGTGCGGTATCAGTTTGATATTGTAAATTGTGACAAAACTAACTTACGTAATATGTTTCAGATAAATATTTCTGTGTCTGAAAATTTATTTCATCAAGGAAGACATTGCTGACAAGCAATAAAAGACTTAAAAGTATTTAATTTTGAAAGATAAAGTTTAGTTGTTTTGAAGTAGAAATTAAGAAACCAAATCTTTAGTAAAGTTTAGCATTATGGAATTTTACAAAAATTAGTAATGTTTCCAAGAAGAAAATACAGAAAATTGATACATTATCTTGAGAAAGGAGTGAGTAGTTCAAGTTTTTGTTTTTTGTTTCTCTTGGAAACCTATATAAATTAGAAATGAACTTTTTTTTTTTTTTGACATCTTTATTTAGTTTTAAATATATAATGGTAATGGTTTCCCTCTGTACATCAAATTTGTCTTGTACATCTGTTGTAAGCTGTAAAGTATTATTCTTCTTGTCAATGATTATGTATTGATAAAAATAATTCTTTTCTTACATCTCCATAGTATAATCTTTTGTTGCTATGGTCAAAATTGAAGAGTTTTACATGGATCAATATCTTGGAAATTTCTTCTTCACCATAATTGTGGTGTCATAAGATGACAATTTCTCAGCTTCTCTTCATAATATGGAAAAACATTTCAGCTCACCTGTAGACTCTATCACATGCTATTACACTTCCTGTAATTTCAGCTTGCCACTTACTAGAGGAAGTAGTTGTGTGAAGGAAATGTAATTGCTCTCAGCATAATCTTATAAAACCTATCTAGAATTAATATGAAATCATGCTTTGTACTAAAATTTATGAGAGGAGAATAGATTTATTAAAAGATAATGGATTACAATTAAATATTTAGGTTTGTTAATACTGAGGAAAGTTATTATACTAAATATTAAAGTGGTATGAAGTGAAATAAGGGAATTCATTGAGAATTTACTTTCAAAAACAGTTAGTTAACATCTTCATATCAAATATGAAAATATAAAAGACCACATTTGGATTGGTATTATATGACAATAAAAACTCTAGCCTGAATTCACAACTCCTTTCCATGCTACATTGTCCTTCCTCAGGACACGATGTCCTTAGAAATTCATTCAGATATACGTAAATGTTTCTAAGCAGAACAGAAAATCAAATATTTTTAAGAACATGGTTAGAAAATCCTAGCTTAGAGCTTATAATTGTGATATCTCTTTAGAAATGATGTTTAATTTAGGAAAAGTCTTGGAATAATCTTTGTATATTGACTAAAAAGTGTTCCTAGTGATTTCTAGTTTGTTGAAGTGTAATAAGAATAAGTGAATGAAATTTACATATAGGTTGATGTTTAGAGGAGGTATCAAAGAAATTACAAGTAAACTCATATTAAGAAATTTGATCACATTCGTCTTTTATCTTTTACTTGGACTGCAGCCATGTTGGGGCACTGCCTTGAAGGATTTAGTTAAATAAATCAATCCCAATACTTATTTTTATACCTAGTACATAGTATGTTAGTCTCATCCTAAACTGCTAAGTTATAGGAACATAAACAAACCAACACCAGCTTTCTAGTGGTGGTGGTGGTGGTGGTGGGCTTCAAACAAACACAGGCACACGCAAGCATGAAGGGCTTCCACAGTTTCTATCTACCAGATTCATTCATAAAGCATCTGTTAACCTGGGTCTACAGCAGAAGACACCCAAATCTGAAACCATATGGGTGACAAAGCAAGCATCTTAACCACACAGCTATACATGTATGCATATATATATTGTTGTGGCGAGAGTCATTGACACCTCTGGTGGATTAGAGAATGGACTAGCCGAACTCTTATAAAGAGTAGAGATCGGTGGTAGTGGTAAGAGAGAGCGTTTTGGTAGTCTTGCGAAGTGCATTGTGTGAACACATTGATTAAACCTCTGCATAATTTATCTATCCCAACCTGTGGTAGGATATAAAAGAGGTAATGAGATATTCAAAGCTTGCATAGGATGGTTAAATGTTTTTTTGGTACAAAACCAATGAAAAAATTATTTAACATGGAAGACTTGTTGGCTCATATGATAAGGTTGCAACAGCAACAATAGCAGTTACAACAACTTCAACAACAATACCAACAGTTACTGGAAGTAATGTTGAAGAAGGCTGAAAATATTTCAGGTTCATTCTTGTCAGCCAGCGTAGCAAATTCAATTAGAGAATTTATTTATAACCCAGAAGAAGGTACTACTTTTTCTTCATATTTTTGAAGATACAAAGAAATCTTCAAAGAAGAATGTAAAAATTGAAATAATGAGAAGAAGGTGCGACTACTTTTAAGAAAGTTATCCCCTGCTGAACATGAAAAAATACTGCAACTATATTCTGCCAAAGAAACCAGGTGAGATTTGTTTCAATGAAACAGTTAATTTGTTATCGAGAATTTTCAGTGAAAGAAGTTCCCTGTTCAATACTCGTTGGCAGTATTTAAATTTAGTTAAAAAAAGATGATGAAGATTTTGTCACCTATGTTGGGGTAGTTGACAGAGAGTGTGAAAAATTCAAATTACCATAAAAACCCATGTGATTTGCATACCTGTGTAATTTACACAGGTGATTTTCAGGATAAAGTCTTGTCAAAAAAGCTTCTATTTGTGTAAAATTTGCACCCAAAAGTTTTAGAACTGCCAATATAGCCAGGGGGAAAAGGTTTTCAGTTGAGTTGTATTTAGCATAATTTATCAAATTTTCATTAAATAAAAATAATTTCTGTTTAACAGGCATTATATTGAAAGCTATTAAATTACAAAGTGTTTGTGTTGTTTATAAACTTTATTTTACATTTCTTGCCCACAAGAGATTATGTCCAATCTTTAGTATACTGCTGTATGTCTTCTCAAATTACAATCACAGGAAAAGTTGTTGATAAGAATTAGCAACAAAAACAAAGCTGATAAATATGTGCAGGTGTTGCAAATTAAGTTTAATTACCAATAAACATCAGCTTGGATGACACTTTACTCAACCAGCAGAGGAAGGTGACCGATCAAACTGATTATGTAAACAGAATTCTTTTCTGCTTATACTTGTTGGAACCTTTGATATGGAGTATTAAAATTTTAATCCCTTTCACATTTATAAAATGTGAAGCAAACTTAAAAATTTGTCATTACCATTATTGTCAGTGTGGGCAGAACTTATGAATCATTTACTGCAAAGGAGAAATTAAATCTGTATGGCAATAGAGCTACCAGAAGGCATTTTAATGTTCAAAATTGGCATAAACAGTATGACAAAGTTAAAACTGTGCCTAGTAATAAACAGACAAAAATAAAAATATACAATCAATATTATCCATATCATTACATTTTTTCAGTCAGGAATATCCATACCACTATGTATGTCAATGGTGCTCCATTGCTAGAGGCCAGTAAGAGTCGGTGCGTTAGTTTCGTGTTGAACTCACACCGAACATGTAAGTTGTCTTAATGATAGTTGTTGGAATTACTGTTGGTCCCGTTGCTAGAATGTGTTAAGAATTCAATTCCCCAGCTCACAATATATCAGATGCAGCTGTGCAGTGTTAACCAGCTAAAGGAGATGTCTTCTTGGGGTTAGAAAATCACACAAATATAAAACAAGAATGCTTAGTACAACAAAAAAAAACTAGAGTGCTAA